>NC_139143.1:17608387-17888387 GCF_964270905.1 Leucopleurus acutus
TTCCAGCATTTCCTGAAGAATCAATTTATACTAATTAGCCCCTTGATGCTCATGTATGGGTGACAAAGTGGCATAACTCCCATTTGTTTTTTTCTTGCTGAAATATTGTAGGGGAGGGCAATCAGAAAAGGGGAAAATGGGTCTTACTGCTTCTCCAGAAGGCTCATTATCTGCTGTCACTGGTCTGTTGGTCCTATTGTCCTACCATCTCTGCCAAGAACCTTAGTCATTTCTCAAGGGGCTGGGACAGGGACCCTTGCAGTGATGTACACCAATGGTCACATTTCTTTCTCAAGAACTTCCCTGTCTTGCTGGTTTTCTTCACTCTTGGACATGAAGTAGTGCTTTTACTGAAAGAGTAGCTATATCTCAAAACCAGCCTGAAGTAGGATGAAGAGACATTTCAACTTTATATAAATTGTTCTCTAGTAACATACATGGAAAAAAGCCTTGGAAACTTAAGCCTTCACAAAGAGTGACTCAAAAGGGAAAAGTCCCAAGGGATGTGTCCCAGTTTCCAGATGTGTCTCTCTACCTCATCATCCCCTCATTTTCCCAAAGACCCATGAAAGCTTCTAGTCTTGTATCAACCCCTCCCCCTCCCATAAGGAAATTCCTAACAAATTTTCTCCTCTTGTTCTTTTTTTTAGTTCTGTCAACCATAGCACTTTGGCTTTTGCCAAAATACTACTGAAAATATTCTTTGGCCTGGATATTGCTTGACTCCTGATGGCAAGGGGATGATTCTGGTCCTATGGTCAATGGTGATGGTGGGCACTCTGATGCCAGTTCAGTCTCTCCATCATGGAGAGCTGTAGCTGATTTCCTCCTAGTTACAGAAGAAGCACCATGGACATTTGCCAAGGGGAGCATCACTTTTTTTGTTTTGGTAGTCATCATTCTAAGCTCATTGGAGAAAAGGATTGCTTAACATGACGTTAACCCTGTACCTTGCAAAAAATAAACCTTGACACTATCATGCTAATGAATATTTTGTCCCCCTAGACCGGGGCTCTCAACAGTGGTAGTATTGACATCTGGGACCAGACAGTTCTTTGCTGTGAGGGGCTGTCCTGTGTATTGTATGAAGTCTAGCAGCATCCCTGGCCTCTGCCCACTAGATGCCAGTAACGGTGCCTGGTTGTGATAATCGGAATGTCTCCAGACATTACCAAATGTCCCCTATGGGGAAAAATCTCCCCGATTGAGAACTACTGTCCTAGATATATCTTATAAGACTCTTCACAATAGCCATAAATGGTTTCCTCTTGTCTATGCCAAGTATCGACATTAATTAGACATTTTTGTTCCAAATTGCTCCACATCCCAAAAAAGTGTGGGATACTCTGTGTATTTAGAAGAAATAAATACATCACCCTTACAATTAAAAAACCCAAGATCTGATATTGAATTGGTTAAGTAAAGCCTATGAGAGTGCCTTACTGTTACCATCTTTTTTTCCTGAGGACTTCCCAAACTCCAGTTTACTTTAGCCTGATGGTAAGTTAACATTTAATTGCTCAGCTGTTCGACGTTCTCTTTTAAAGCTGAGGCTCATTCAGGGAACTGAGTTGCTCACAGAAAAGACCCAGTGAGGTATCTGTGGCCCCCTCGGCTCTGCCTCTGCCCTGAACCAAAGTCTCTATCGGGTTCATATTACCATTGCTGGAGAGCCCAGGAGAAGCAAGTTTCTGCCAGTGATATAAAAATAGTTACTGAATCATGGGTATAGTATTCTGTGAATGGATATATACATATTCTTTTAAAAATATATCCAGTGATTTATACTTAAAAACTAGGAGAAAGGAAAACTGGAATTTCCTTTGTCCATCCTTCTCAACTCTGTCAATTTCTAATATTAATTTAAATGTGATCCACTTTTGTCTTTTCTTGGAAAGTAGGAATTTTAAAAATTCAGCTTTCAAATTTCCCCTTCAAATTTCACGTAGTTAAATGCCCTTCAGGCTTCTCATAGAACAAAATATTCATTATTTTTTGTTTGTGACAGTCAAGGTGGGGAAAATGTTTTGGTCCTTTTAAGGGAGAAAAGGTTTCTGAAAAAACGCTAGCAAGTGTTTAAAAGATTATGATCACACACACATAAGATTAAGCATTCTTAGAAATGCATTATGGTGCCTTTTTTTTTTCACTGTAGGGTAAATAAGGAACAGATTTTTCATTTTTCATTTTTTTTTTAGTTTTATTGGGGACATTTTATAAATCACAGCACAGTGAACTTCACCACATGAGTCGTGCTGGACACCTGCCATCACTCAGCTCCATAAAAGCACTCACTCTCCTTTGAATTTTGAGAACGGCTCTTGGCCCATGAGAACATCTGGGGCTCAAAGTTTTGGAAAGGAACTGTACAGGTCCCTTTAGAAAGGCTCTTTCTGCAGCAGGAAGAGCAGTGTACACACACTTAAAAAGGATTTTGCAGTACCCATTGGCCAGAGGCACTGGCTTAGAGCTTCAGGTCTCAGAGAGATCTATGTGGGCCTAAAAAAATCCACAAGAGCCCTCATGAAATCATTCAGTGGGACTCAGGGGATCAGAATATGCTTTGCATCTCTTTTCTGTTCTCCTTCTATGTGCGTGTGTGTGTGTATGTTTTAAGTGCAAACGAGTATCTGGTAGGTTGCCAGATCCTGGTGTCCTAAACTAGTGATGAGGGAAGGTGGGGCTGGAAAAGGCAGGGGCTGAGGACACTTACAGAGGATCCAAGACAAATCTGGTTCCACACATCAAGTGCTGCCTGGGGAGTTTTGACAGTGATTTTTGAGGCACAGAGTGTAGAGGTTCACAGGTGAAGAGGCTTGGCTAACAGTCACGTGAGAGGAAGAGATCTCATAAACACAGAACCAGCGGCTGTCTAATCTACCAGACAAGGGCCCCCTTCACAGCCTCTCTGTCTACCACCCAGGGAGCTCTGACTCATCCACGTCCAATAATGAAATCTCTTGTTCCTTGGAGGGGACAGGAGACAAAGGAAAAGGTGAGTAGAGGAGGGTGTGCCCAACCACAGACACAAGTATATTTATCTCCTGCAAGAATATTTCCTTTCTGACTCATTCAGGATTCCTTGAGATGAGAGATACATTATTTCTTCAACATAATTACCTGAATGATTTTAATTGCAAATCATTAAGGAGAGATAGCCTTGTGTTTTCTTAGAAAAGGAAGCACTTAAGAAATTAGGTTCCTCCTTTCTCTGATCTCTTGGCTTTATGGACGCATGTTAGGAGTGTTATTTGGATGACACTATGGAAGCTGTGAGATATAGAAAGTTAAATTATAGGACCAATGAAGTCAGATTTCTTTGGCTCACACTTGTCCTCTGTTTTGAGACCAAAAGCCTGCTGCCAAGCGCCCCAGGCCATTATTTCTGAGACCCTTGTGTGGCTTAAGTCATTAACCCTTCCTCCGATCTAGGCCTTTTGCATCCCTCACTGGCCACTATCTTTGGTGTTTGATTACTTTGTGATTCCAAAGCCACCATGTTGCCTCAAGGCAACCTTCTCAATGCTATTGCCACTGTGGTCTGACTTCTGTCTCTTCTGTCTCAGGAGCTCAGAAAATGTCCAAATTCAGCTGCTAGAGACCCTAAAATGTGGTGACTCCTCCTTTTAATACTACAAAAAGAGGTCTGCCTTGCATTCCCAATAAGTCATGAAGATTTGAGTGAAAGCAGTTCTTCTCATTTTGTTCAACCTTCATTTTGGCCTAGGACTTCATGGGGCTTTGCTGAGTAACAAAGAAAACCATAGTCACTGGGCTCAGTGATCACTGTGGACTCATTCCCTCCTCCACTGAAGCACCTTATTCTCTGGATAAATCTTCAGAGAATCCTCACACACAGACTCATGCTAGGCTACCTCCCAGGCCTCCAAACAGATCAAGGGACAGAATTTGGGTTCAAGCCTGGGCCCCACTTCCATATGTATTAGTTGTACCTTGAACATATTTTAATTCATTCTGTCTGCAAAACAGAACTAAGCAAAGCAATCGGACTATAATCTACACATGCAAAATGTGTATAACTTACAATAAGAAAAGTGGGTGAGCCAAGATTAACAATCACCTAACATTCTAATTTTGTTTTGCTCTGATCTGTTTTTTTGTTTTTAGTCAGTATTAATCAGGGTGTATGTTCTCTATTAATCCATATTAACTGGTATAATAATGTTTTGTTTCCAGTCAAATAACATCCTAATTATTGTTATTTTTCATTCGAAAAATTTATTGCATATAGTTAATTTACAATATTACATTAGTTTCAGGTGTACAACATATTCTCAATATTTTTATTTATTATACTCCACTTAAAGTTATTATAAAATACTGACTATAGTCCCTGTGCTGTACAATATATCTTGTAGCTTATTTATTTTATATATAGTAGTTTGTACTTCTTAATCCTCTACCCCTATATTTCCATTCCTTCCTTCCCTCTCCCTCTTGTTAACTACTTGTTTGTTCTCTATATGAGTCTGTTTCTGTTTTGTTATATTCACACTGGTTTCATTTTTTAGATTCCACATATGACTGATAACATACAGTATTAGTCTTTCTCTGTCTGACATATTTCACTAAGCATAATACCCCCCAGGTCCATCCATGTTGTTGCAAATGGCAAAATTTCATTCTTTTTTATGGCTGAGTACTATTCCATTTAATATATATACCACATCTTCCTTATCCATTCATCTGTTGATGGACACTTAGGTTGCTACCATATCTTGGTTATTGTAAATAATGCTGCTATGAACATTGGGGTGCATATATCTTTTTGAATTAGTGTTTTTGTTTACTTTGGACACCTACCCAGTAGTGGAATTTCTGGGTCATATGGTGGCTCTATTTTTAGCTTTTTGAGGAACATCCATACTGTTTGTATCAATTTACATTTCCACCAATACTGTACTAGGGTTCCCTCTTCTTCACATCCTCACCAACATTTGTTATTTGTGTTCTTTTGATGATAGCCATTCTGACAGGTGTGAGGTGATATCTAATTATGGTTTTGATTTGCATTTCTCTAATGATTAGCAATGTTGAGCATCTTGTCATGTGCCTGTTGGCCATCTGTATATATTGTTTGGAAAAATGTCTATTCAGGTCTTCTGCCTGTTTTTCAATCAGGTTGTTTGGGGTTCATTTTGATGTTGAGTTGTATGAGCTGTTTGTATATTTTGGATATTAACCCCTTATCAGTCATATCATTTACAAATATTTCTTCCATTCAGTATGTTGGCTTTTTGTTTTGTTAATGGTTTCCTTTGCTGTGCAAAAGCTCTTAAGTTTAATTAGTTTCCATTTGTTTATTTCTGCTTTTATTTCCTTTGCCTGAGACAGACCCAAAAAATATTGCTACAATTTATGTCAAAGAGCATTCTGTGTTTTCTTCTAGGAGTTTTATGGTTTCCAATCTTCATTTAGGTCTTTAATCCATTTTGAGGTTTTTTTTTTCTTAATACGGTGTTGTTAGAAAATATTCTAATTTCATTCTTCTACATGTAGCTGTCCAGTTTTCCCAGCACCACTGATTGAAGAGACTGTCTTTTCTCTATTGTATATTCTTGCTTCATTTGTCATAGATTAATTGACCATAAGTGCATGGGTTTATTTCTGGGCTCTCTATATGTGTCTGTTTTTGTGCCAGTATCATGCTGTTTTGATTATTGTAGCTTTGTAGTAGTCTAAAGTTAGGGGGTATGATACCTTCAGCTTTGTTCTTTTTTTTCTCAAGATGGCTTTAGCTATTCAGGGTCTTTTGTGGTTCCACATGAATTTTAGGATTAATTGTTCTATTTCTGTGAAAATGCCATGGGTATTTTGATAGAGATTGCATTAATCTGTGGATTGCTTTAGGTATTATGGATATTTTAGAAATATTAATTCTTCCAGTCCATGAACATGGGATATCTTTCCATTTCTTTGTATCGTCTTCAATTTCCTTCATCAATGTTTTACAGTTTTTGGAGTATGATCTTTCATCTCCTTGGTTAAGTTTATTCCAAGGTATTTTATTTTTTTGATGGGATTTTAAAGAGGATTGTTTCACTGCTTTCTCTTTCTAATAGTTTATTATTAGTGTATAGAAAAGGAACAGATTTATGTATATTAATCTTGTACCTGCAACTTTACTGAATTCATTTATTAGTTCTAATAGTGTTTTGGTGGAGACTTTAGAGTTTTCTACATACAGAATCACAAATAGTGACAGTTTTACTTCTTCCCTTCCACTAATTATTAATTGTTAACTAGACGAATTTGAAATTTCTAGTTGACAAAATTTATCTGCATTTCTTTCTTTCAAATTCACTTATGTGAGTCATGAAAGACCAAGTACTTCCTAAAGTTCATTGGTATTGTCGAATACTGTGCTTATTATGTAGCTAGATGCATAGATTTCAAGATCTATAGCAAATGTTGGATTATCTGGCATTCCATCATACACAAAACAACTACTTTTGCCTATCTATAGAGTATAAGCTGAGTGAAATTTAAAATGAAGGCACTTCAGCCTTCAGTAGTTTCTAATTCAGTAATTTTAGATCTCTCAGTAACTTCTGAATCATCAATGAGTAAATCAGGTTTAACTGAGTTTTAGTGTATTTTTAGTGCACTTGTCTTCCTTAGAAATTGATAATGTCTGTATATTTTATACAGTAACTGGGTATTAAATGATCTCTTTGAATAGCATAGTCACTACCCATAAAATGCAACATAGGATTTTCTGTGGTCTCCTTATCCAATTTCAAATGTGCTTTTGAACTGGGTATGGGTATACTGTAAATAACAAGATCTATTCACCGACTCTTGCTCCCTGCTTCGGAGTCTACTTTTGAAATTCAGTCTGTCAGTAACTAACCAGAGGCCCCTAGACAAGTAGAAAACTAAAATGCTTGCCTGCCAAAGTGGTTATGATACAATTTAAGACTGACTTGTTTGGAGTTGTCAGTGACAGTCCTGATCTTTTTACCTCCTGGGAAGAACAAGAGTAACACGTGAATGCTCTTACCTCCTATTCACCTGCAACCCTCACAAAAAATCAAAAGCCCTCCCAGCCTTTCTGAGAAGAGACTTAGAATTATGAGAGTCATCATACATCTGTGCTCATCACATTTGAGCCAGTTTTAAAAGCCAAAACTTGAGAGCATTATTCATGTCAATAGTGCCATTCACATGAAGCAGAGTGAGAGGATCACCCTGGCCTCTGTACTAATGACTGTGGGCCCTGGATAGAGGGAGAGACTTGAGATCTTTCCATACAATGCTACTAAATAAAGTCAATATGCTAACAGAATTCATTGGAATTCAACAGTTGTAAAGAGAAACAGCCAAACTAACAAATATTTACAGTTCCATGGTGTTACTTAAAAGGAAACTAGTGTGAATAAAGATAACTAACAGAAAGCATGGTGACTGGGCAGTCTGTGAGCTGTGTGGTAAGCCCGGGCATCAGGAGACATGCTGTCTCCATTTCTTTGCCAGCATTCACTCCTTGTGTTCTTAGAAATGTGTGTTTTGCTTAGTTAAATAATTCTCTATAGGAGTGTTCCATAAGATCAGATCTAAGGATTTTTCTGATCTGACTAAAACATAAGCCCCACAAGAGCAGGGACCCTTGTTTTTTTTATATGTTGGTATATCTCCAGCACTTTATTAGAATCTCTGGCACACAATAGTACTCAATAGATGCTTATGATCGGACAAAGAAATGAATGAATTCCATGGTATATTTTAACCTCTCTGGAGCACTGCCACCCTTGCAGAAGACTTGAATTTGCTCCCTCAGCATCCATGTCACTGCAGGTTTCTGGTTTTCTTCTGAACCTCTCTGACTACAGTGTTTGGCTTTGTTTTGTTTTTTCTTTCCCAGATTTTCTTTCTCCCACTGCCTTCTTCTATTTATTTATTCTTACTCTTACACATCGTATCTGTGCTCAAAATTTTCAAATTTTACCATAATAAGAACAAATTCCAGCTTGGTCCTCTGTCTCAGGACCTTCGCTCTCTCTCTAAACTAATTTAAGGCATAAGAAAGCAGGAGGGGAGGATGCCTTGACTCAGTAAACTGAACACTACAGAAGTAGAGTTAGTTGAAAGCAGGGCTACAGATCCTTGGAGCCGGCTGTATCCTAAGACTATGTCGTGATCCCTGGGAGCTTCAGAATCACATTCTCATCATTCCCTGCCCAACCAGAGGGAGAAACTACTTCCCTGCTTGTTGTAAAACACAAACAGATTGAAATGAGAATGCGTTGCTTGCCTTGGTATATGTTGCAGAATCTACCCAGCTGCCGTGAAAAGGAAATCATTCTCAACTGAAGTACATGGGCTAAAAGAGGGAAGCAATTATATCTTCAAAGCAAAATTCTGTAATACATGGATTCTCTGGTAACATCTTAAGAGATGCACGCCTTAAGTAGGCTATGTAGTTAAGGCCATGATAATGCCTAACTTGGGGTGGATGGGGGATTTGCAGTGTAATGTCTGAAGGACTTTTGGGATGCTAGTAACATTATATTTCTTGATGTAGGTGCTGGTTTCAGGTGAAAATTCTTCCAAATCTACTTATGATTTCAGCCTACTTCTATATGGATATTATACTTGAATAGAAAGTCCACTTAAAATTTATAAAAAAAGAAGGAAAATGTGTTAACACATTTTGGGAGGTAAATCCTCCCTCACACCTGATTTCTTTTTTTTTTTAATCAATGGAGATTTACCAGTTAGTATAACCCTTACTTTTTATTACACTGATTCTGCAGTGAGGAGTGACTTATTTGATTAATGAGCTTGGAAGCAGGGCTATTATACTAAAAGTTCCTTGGGGTTAGAAAGCATGTATATTTAGATATTCTTCACAGCCATAGGACTGTACTTTACTCAATAAATGTTAAGAAATTTATGAGTGAATACATATAATGTATGAAAGTCAAGGGAAAGACAATAAAGCCAAGGATAGGATAACTGAGCCTCAGGACATTTTATCCCAGAAACCAGGGATTTGCTAATGGTGGTCAATGGGCCAAATACTGCCCAATGGCTGTTTTGGTAAATAAAGTGTTACTGGAACACTCCATGCATATTTGTTTCTATATTGTCTATGGTTGTTTTGGCTACAATGGCAGAGGTGACTAGTTGTGACAGAGACCATATAATGCAAAGACAAAAATATTTATTTTTTAGCCCATTATTGAAAATGTTTGCTGATCCCCATTGTAAACCATCAACTTGGACTTGGCCATTGATTAACTGATTTATTATTCATTGATTCATTCACTAGATCTTTGCTGAGAATGTAACATTATGCCAGATATTGTGCCAAGTAGCGAGGATTAGGGAATGAAGAACAAAGATGAGATTTCCACCATTGTGAAACTTCCAGACTAGTGGGTTACTTGCAGCGAAGCAATATTTGAAAATGATTGCTGCTCTATCCTTCCCCCAATCCTCACGTATATGACTTAAAAATATCAAGTCTCCAAGTAACTAACCCGAACTCAGAAATGAAGGTTTGCTTTGTAACTTTTAAAGGAATTTTGTTCTTGGGCAAAATACCTAAGATAAATTGCAGGCACCGTGGGCTTTTGTTTACTTTTCAACATTAACAGAAAGAGTGAATTATTGATTGGCACTGTTTTGTAATCAGAGAATGCTTTGGAAAAAAATCTGCGAACTCTTGGTCAGCACATCATGAAAATGAAGCAGTTAACCACATTTTCCTCTCTTGATTGTTAGTACAGTAGAACAAGTTAGACCTTAATCAATGTACTTTTCAAATGTAACTGTTTATAATGAAACATGGGGTTACGAAGTTCTCATTCTCTAAATCAAACCAAGATGAAAAAAAAGTTTTGGGGTCAGTGAAAACGTGCTTCTTATGCACATCGTGGCATTCTGTTGGGGAAAAGGAGTTGTTCAGAGAAGGGATTTAGCCATTAATATTACTGCACAAATGTCCTAGAATTTACAATACAGCCAACTGAAGGACTATTTTGACTTTGTTCCTTTGCCCCTGCTACAGGTATGAAAGAAAGAATTTTGTAAACACCTGTACCCTTTCCCCTGTATTAGAAACATTTAATGATCCCAAAGTAAATGTGTGAGGCAGAATATTGCAGATTCCTTGGTCTTACCCTCTACAGGCTTCTAGTGTTTTCTATGGGCTCCAAGCATACCAGGTCAAACCAGGTTATAACGGAGCATGCATGTCCTCAATACTTTCTCCCCACATTGCAACCTATATTCAGAAGCTTCTTTTAAAACTCTGCAAATCTGGATATTGCCACCATGACTGTTGGACAATCCTGGAAAATCTTGTACTATGATTTATGAAGACTCAACACCCATAGATATATGGCAGGAGAGAGGGTAATGACAAAAAGAATGAGTTCAAATGCCAAGGGGGTTATTTCCTGGACAGCAGAAAATAAATATTTCTTTCACTAACACTTGCACCTATGCTACTCCAAATGAAATTAGACTCAACAAATTTTGTCTGCTGCCTCATCGTTTAGACAGAGATTCACCGTGATAAGTGATGTCATCCCAGACTGATGGTGAGGAGAGACCAGAGACATCTCCTTAGAATCTGAAACACTCTTACAGTCTAATCAGAAAATCTCCAGAATATCTGAAAATGCACTGTGAAGCCTAACAAGTGATTTTAGAAAGAATTGGAAATTTGATCAAAAGAGGGAATGGCTCTGCAAAGGTTGTTAACCCATTTGACTTTTTAAGTTAATGGAAGATGTTGGGTATGTATTACATTTGCGTTACTGTATAAATATAAGTTACACCACACAAACAAATCAGGGCCTGGAGCATCCCGGCACCTAGGGTTGCTTCATGCAAACTGGCAGCTCTAAGCCAGAACTGCTTTTCTCTTTGAAGGTGATACTGCTCAGGGCTGAAGCCACTGCATAAACAAACTGACGGTTTGAAAAGAAACACCCCAGTTTTAATTCTATTTGGAGCTAAGTTTAGATCATAATTCATCTTGCAACAGACTTACATTTTTTAAACAGATGCTTTTGATTTAACCATTAGTATTTCTGTATATAACAGAGGCAGCCCAAACTGTGTCAAGTTCAAGTACTTTCTTCTACAGCAAAGAGACTGACAGCTGTCACTCACCCAATACAGGCAACAGCATCCAGGAAGGTTGAAGAATTCCAGTGGGAACCACTAGTGAGAGTCCTTTTGCTATTTTCTTTTCTATCACAATTAAATGCAGAGGCCACGGAGGATTATCTCCAACTCCTGTCTAAGCGAATAGCCCCCAATTAGAAGAACACATCCATTCATTCCTGCTGACATGTTTCTTAGATAAGCCAACAATGAAAGTGTTCAAAAATGGGACAAATATTTCATATGCAGACTGCTTCTCAAACTTCAAAGCACACCTAGACTGCCTAGTGAGCGCGTTTAATAAAGATTCTGACTCGGTAGATCTGAGACAGGGCCTGAGAGTCTATGTTTCTAACAAGCTCTTGGGCAATGCTGCTGGTCTTCAGACCATACTCTGAGATGTAACGATCCAGAGCGCCAATTTTACAGTGGCTGCCTGGAATGCTATGTTGAAAAAGGAGATTCTGAGACTAAATCCTGACTTTTGGGGAAAGAGTGACCTACAAGTGAACTTTGTCGTGGTGGTGGTGGCTACAGTGATAGCAGTGTTTTGTCACCCCTAGGCAATTGTAACAGAATCTCACCACCCTGTTTTGGGGGATAGCAAGTCCTAGAGTTTACGGTATTCCTTTATTTCCAGAAGAACTTCGAATTCCTGCATACTGATGAGATAATAAGGTGGTATAGTTACACAGAATTTTTTGCAGATGGAGGAAGTTCCAATAGAAAGGTTAAGTATGGTAGGGAAGGTTAAGTAGGAAATCAAGAATACACTTTAGATTTTCTGCCTCCTAAAATATTTCTATGATTACATTAGCCTGCAGCTCATTTGGGGTATCAAATATATGTGAAATTGAGGTAGAAGATAAATACGAGTTACATTTTTTTTAATCCTGTATATAAAAATTCATATTTTTGTTGCAAAAGATAAATTAGGGAGAAATGATTCACATTTAAAAAGGAATCTTCACAGTAAATTCAGTAAATACATTTTAGAATAAATTAGTCCTGTAAAATCTTATGCATACTTTTATGGCGCATATAATAATATCCATGTATACATCCATGTATATCCATTGGGGTACACCCATAATAATAATGCTGCTGAAAACTGGAAAGATATGTTATTGTAATGGAGAGAGCATTGGAATGGAATTTGATTTGAGGTCCTGCACTACTATTAGCTAATTTCATGAACTTGGGCAAGATATTCCGTGTGTGTGCGTGAACGCGCATGTCATGTGCATGTATACATGCGTGCACCCATATTCATGCATGTGAAGAATAATAAGATTTTCCCTCTGTATATTACTGGGTTATAGTGAGAATAAAATAAGGTGATGCAAAAGACTCTATAAACTGAAAATACCTGTACAAATGTAAGTCATTATTTTTACAATAACAATCTTCTCAAATGTTCACCCATATACTATAGCGTGAAACATTTAACAATTTGTCTTGTGTGTGTTGGTGGTGGGAGCGCTTAAGATCATTAACACAGTGGTACCATCGGGCTCTGGGATTGTTGGCAATTAGTCATTAATTTCACAGTGTGTGTGTGTGTGTGTGTGTGTGTGTGTGTGTGTATGTGTGAGTGAGAGAGAGAGAGAGAGCGAGAGAGAGAGAATGAGAGAAAATGAGAGAGACAGAGACAGAGCAGTATTGCTGAAGGATGGTATCCTTTTGACAAAAGTGAAGTTAATGACACTATCCAATGCTTGTTAATCAATAAAAACCTAAGCAGTAACAAGAGGAAATAAAAGTCAGCCACCAGGTTGGGATTATCCAAAGAAACAAGGTAAATAAATAGTCAATTGGCATCAATAAGACCAGTCAAATAGGAAATACTATTAGAAAACCATACAATTAGGGGGAAAATTCTTAGTATTTTAACTGCTAAACATCACAAATTGACAACCAAATTAAAAATACCAATGTTACACATCAGAAATTAATTTCCAGAATTAATCCAAATGCATCTGAAATGAATACAATTAAATTGAATTAATTGATCTACAGATTTTTATAAAATAATAATTAACTGAACTATAGACTAAAAAAATAGTTTCACACTATTTCCCATTGCCACGACTATAGGGAGGACCACGAAGTCGTTTTCCGCACGATGCTTACCAATCTGCAAAAGTCCACACAGAAGCCCTCCGGAGATGGGAGGAGATACACAATCTCAGCAGGTCTCAGAAACTAACAGGCAAGAGGGATACAGACGTCTGGACCTAGGTAGGCCCTCCAGTGTAAAGGTGTATCCATAAATCTAACTTCAGAACAGTGTTAGATGTCAGAAGTAGGTGAGACAGTATAGGTAAGATTCACAGGAAAAATGAGTGGCTAGTGGATACTAGGTTGAAATTCTCTGTGTGTTAGCATATTGTGAAGGACAAGGGCAACTCTGAAGATATAGTAAGTGGTAACTATGCCATTCTGGGAGTTCAGACATTACAAATTTAGAGATCAGGCAACAGAGAATTGACCAGACAGAGGAGAGTTTATTTAGGCCATATGAGTAAAAACACAGCTTCAAGAAAGAAAGCCCTTTATCTGAGCCAATATCCTCTGTAACCTATAATTTGCTTTCCCTTCGGTATGCTACTTGTTAGGATAGGAACTCTGTCCCAAGAATGGCTGGCTTCGAATTTATACATAGAATAAGCACAAGTAAGGTAGAAGAAAATGGATGTTGCATCCTGTCGATCTAGATCTCCTTAACTTCTTTCTGTTTAGTGACAAATTGACCCCTGAGTCCATGGTTGAGGAGCAAAGACAGGCAGAAGAGAACAGGGGATACATGCAATGCACTAAACAGGTTGGCTCCCAAAGAGATGGAAAATGGACCTCTCCTCACAAGCCACACAGAAAATCCACCACCTATTGGAAGGATAATTGACAGCTGCAGACTTATAATGTAGGGGATGGAAAGGAAGGAGAGGCATTTTTGTACTGTTGCCTCTCTGGGAACCCCTGATGCCATGGCACTCAGAAGGAAGCTTACTTGAGCCGCATGCGAGTAGATTATATGTGACGGGATGATGATCTAGGAGATTAGACACAGGAAATAGGGCTACTGAAACATCATATAGGATTAGAAATATACTTGAACACCAGAAGAAAAAGTAATAAATTTTACAGTACTATTACCTAGACTTGTGATCTATTCAGACAATAAAGTAATGTTCAGTGAATTTATTAACAATCATATTAATACAAAACATTCAGGATTAGATAGTGTTTATCTTCTGTCATGAAAGAGTAGCAACTTTTCAACAGGGAAGTCATAAACACCCTACAGCCTATTTGAGATGCCTTCTGCAAGACAGTTCAACAATGACCAGGTGTGAACTGACAAATAAACTGAGTTTCTAAAGAGAAAATGACACATAAATGCTTACTTCTTGTCCATGTCAAATAAGTAACTGCTACTGGAAAACAGTTTTAATTTCAAGGGATTTACTTTTTAAAACAGAGTCATCCCTTGGATATTACACCCTGAAATGTTCTGGAGGAACACACACCCACACGCACTTTGTTTAATTAGAGCATCCTGGGCTGTCATTTTTTATGAATAAATGTCTTTTAAAAACAGTCTTTACTAGTTCTCCATTTTATACATATTAGTGTATAAATGTCAATCCCAATCAGCCTGCTGTATAAAAAATAAATTAAATTTAAAAATTAAAAAAAAAACCCAGTCTTTACCTTTCTATAATATGTGAAGAAAAAAGCCTGAGAATAAAGCTCTAGTATTTAAAATTCTTAAAAATGACAGCTTCCAGTAAGACAAAAGGAGTCACTTGCCCTACACATGTAGGTGTATCTTTATTACATTCAATAAATAAAAAGAACGGTGGCAACTGTAATTCACAGCCACACAGATTTCCTCCAGAGATGTCCCAGGGCTGGGATCCTGTGACAAAGTCAAGGGCATACCTAGAGCTCTCTCTAGTTAAACTCGGTCATGGTTCCAGTACACTGAGTCACAGGCGGCGAGAATCAAGTCAGAATTTCTGACATATGTAAGTCAGTCAATTGGGGAAGCTTTTAAGTTTCTGGTGTAGATAACATCAATCAATTTATCTGGGGGAAAATATTACTCACTTTTTAGTTGTTCTGAGAGGAAAAGGAATTGGCATGGATTTAACTATGTTTAAGTAGAATCACTGGAGCTTTCCTTCACAGCTTTACTCATTTAATAAAAAGAATGAGAATTGTCTTTTCAACAGCCTCTACCATGGGTAGCTATCAAGGTCAATAACTTGAAGTATTCCCAAAGTCAGTGAGTGTATGTGAATTAGGTTATAGCTTTGAGCCTGCCTCTTCCCCCTTTGACAAAAACCAAAGGAAAACAGTGTTTGAAACATCCCGAACTCTTCTTTGACATTCTTCATGATCTCAGTTAAATCACTGAACAGTTTTAGATTCAAACCTTCCTTCCTAGAGAAACGATCCTCAGCTCTCTCTTTTTGTAAATTGTGGTGGTTTGTGAAAAGCCATCTCAGTTGTTTTAGTTTTAAAATATGGTACTAATGAGTGAAAGGCCACATAGTTAATCTCTGGGTGGGCTATTTAACTTTGCTCTGGTACATGACCACACACTTTATCTTAACAAGGACTTGGACCTAATAAAATATCAATTTGGTTCAAGTTTATTTCAGAAACTATTCTGATGCTCTAGTTTAATTCTGGTTCAGTGGCTTTCAAAAATATAGGGTTGGTTTCTGTGCAGAAGTTCTCACTGGATTTTAAAACAAAACAAAAATGTTGGCATTACTTCTTTGTAAGGATGCTCAGCTCAGCTCAGTGTTCATTTAATCAGTAATTCATTCCAACTTTGAGTATAAATTGAATTTATAGTTGGAAATGGTTCAACTCTCAGCTTCTAATCTTCAGTCAGATACCTCCCCAATAGACACTTTCCACCACAAGAGAAACAAGGTAGGTGAGGGTGGAAAGATTTGGTGCATTTCTTTAACCTGCGCTGTAAAGATAAATCCTACAGAAAGCTGGGAAATCACATCATGTTATACAATCAGGACTCCTGAGGACTCGATCATAAAAGCTACTTTATTTCTGTCTTCCGTAGTATCTTTAAACTGGCTCAGTGGGGATATCCTTCCCCTCACTTAGCATAAAATCTTGAGCAGCCTGGTTTCCTGGTCACTCTTAGGAAATAAGACAAAGGTAAAAGCTATCTCAAGTCAGTAATTACTTGTGTCTAGTGACAACCCCTGTAATAATCAAAACTTCAAATTTGATTTCAATCTAAATGTTCTCCCCTCTCCCCACCCCCAGCTGGTACTGCTGCGGGTGAGCTCCTCATGCAGAAGAGGTCTGTCCCTTCCCCTCGCTCCCTGCTCGTATTCACCCTGTTTGTCCCCTTCAGCACAGGAGTGGAGAATGTAGGTTAGATGTTACTAACGGGTACTACATAAGATAGCCACCCACTCTCAACACCTGGCAGATTTTTAAAGCTGACTTTGTTGTGGAAATTTTTGTGAGCTTCAGAGAGCAGGGATCTCTTCTACTTGGTGCTTATACATAATATGAGCGGTAAAACCCACAGAGTACTGTAATGGAGGTAATATAGGAATAAACATATGTAACTGAATGCATTTTTGTATGTAGTGGTAGAGAGACTGACTGAAAAAAGGGAATACTCTGACAAAGGTTTTGGAGATAATCAGCCTTGAGCAGAATTTTAGTTGACAGAGGATGAGAAAGGTCATTCCAGGCAGTGAGAACAGCATTCAATTGCCTGAGAGGGAAAGAGATATGACAGGTATGGGAGGATGACTGAGTGACTTTCCCAATGGGGGTAAATCATTCTCTAGCAGGAACTCAGAACCTGGGAGGTAAGAGAGTAATATTCATTATGAATGATCAGAAGATTTTAACTTGATTCAAGAGGGAATTGGAAACCCCCATGGGGATTTAAGGAAGAAAATTCAATGATTAAAATACTGAGGGAGATGATTTTGAGGATGGGGGAAGGGGGGACCAGAGAGGAGGGTGTTGCCTGTAACACAGCTGAAGAACCAGGTCTGGTAAAAATAGAAGAATCTTGTGAGATCTAGACGGTCTCATTATTTTCCAACTCAAAGAGATAAACCACATTTCCTTCTGTATTTTTTTCATCATTTCTTATTTCTTCCTGTTCTCCCGTACTCTATGAATAGACCCTTTCCTAGTGATTGCTGAAGTCAAAAAGGGTGAGGTATTTGACAATTTTGGTATATGGTCACATCATTTTTTCAAGTAGTGCATGAGCAAAATGTGACTTTATAGCAAAAAAGTAGTATTTGAATAATACAATTTTTAAAGTCCCAGTAGGAAGTGTTCATCGATGTTCTATAGAAATGAAGAGAGCTTTTCGTCTCACCTTGGGCAATGGACCCACTTCCCCTCTGATGGAGGGTGTGATGAGCATGAATGTGTGGATGTTTCATGGAGTGTTTGAAAGCACTGCACGGAGACCCTGCTCTCCAATCGTGGCTTACACAATTCCATCAGTCCTTCGCGGTATGCCTTCCATCGTCCAAATGGACCAACCGAAGTTCAGAGAGAATAAGCGACTTCCCCAAGTCACACAAATAAAACAGTGGAAATGCAGGGACTCAAACCCAGGTCAGCCGACTCTACGTTCCAGGCTGTTTTTTGCGACACCAAACAATTGGCATAAACAACGATTCATGTGTTAGTCATTAATCTTACTCTGCTTCATTTTATTAAATCGTTACCCCATGTCCTGGGGACAATGCGTGACTACACTATTAAGGCAAATTTGTTAATATGGACATGCCATGTTAAGTCATGAGAAGGCTAACTCAATTACCCTTCCTTTGATCGATTTTTGGTAGAGATACAGTGGACTTTTCCTTGTGGTTAGTCTTATGACATGTTGTAAACATTAACACGCACTACATTAACTGTCTGAAAAGAACTGTAGTATTTTAAATGCTTGTTAAAGAATGAAAATATTAAGCTACATTAATATTAGTAGTTTAATTCCAATAGCCACAATCAGGACAACCACTAAACAGCTCCTTGGAGGACTTGGAAACTTATGAAAGAAAGACATAACTAGACAAGGAAACATCTAATAGGTAGAATATGGGATGGGCCACTAAAACTTTTGCTTATGTCTTAGCAATTCAAAGTAAACTCAGATAAGACAACACTCTATTAATAAGTGCCACTTATCTGATTTTTTTCCTTCTAGGTCGCAGAATCTTGATAGAAATTATTTAAGGAGAATGCAACCAACAGATTAAATACTATCTGATCAGTTATTTAGCTTGAGATCTTATAAGTATTATAAATCAATTACTGACAATGAGGAACATACACATTTTATGATGCAAAGTTGCATACAATTCTAGTGAGGTAAAAATTCGCTTACATTACTCTTACATATGCAAAGAAAATTTAACTTCTGTGATTTTCTCTAACTCTAATCTTCCTCAGGAGCCGCCATCTTATCGTCAATAGAGAAAAAGAGATGTCATCCAATCTCATAAATATGCTCTGTCCATAATTTAAGTTCAGTGTTTCAGATGTCTCCTTCTGTCCTCTGCTCCTCCTGGGGGATGACGCTTGGTGTCAGTGGGGAAGCTTCATGGCACCCTGTTCCCTGGCTGTGGAAAAGGATAGAGGCCATACATTTTGGATCCTCTCACTTTCAGAGTGACATAGCTATTCTGGTTGGTTCCCTGGACTAGTGATGGCTGAAGTAAAACTGGTCCTGCCTGACATGTTGGCACTCACCTCAGCAGGCTGTGGTCCCAGACATCTGTCCCAGCCATTGAGTCCCCAACACATGGCAGCCTCTTTTTTCCAAACTTAGGCCCCTGCTTGTCCATTGTGCCTCTCAACACTCTGCTCCCCTTCATAGGAGCAAATGGGGATTTCTAAATTTCTTACATGCTACACATTCCATGAGGAGCCAGGATACTGTATGGGGCTCATCTATGTAGACAGCACTACCTATCAGTTGTGCTATTTTCCCCATGGTGATGAAATAGCTCCATGGCTTGAAGCCTTCATGTATTTCACTCCCCTCTTACATCTGTTCTTGATCTCCTCCTTATTAATTTGTATATATCTACCATGGCCCCACTTTGGACTCCCATCTTAAGAAAGAGAAAGCAAAGGTGTAAGAATGCTTCCACATTCTACATTTAACTCCCATCTTTCCACAGATCACTTGGCTAGAAGAGTTAGGCTTTTCACTTTTTTCTCTTTGGCACATATTTCTCTTTTGTAAAACTTTGTGATTAAATCAGCCAAGCTTTTGATATGAAAGACTCGAAAAATATTTAAGAATCCTCTTCTCTCCTCCCAAGACAACCGGGATTCCAAAGGCCAGTGCTGATGCCCAGAGGCTAGTGATGACGTTGCCTTTGTTATAGGCGGTAAGACAGGGCTCAGCCTTAGTGGCAAAGGTTATGAGGGAACATGGTTTAGTAGGGAAATGAAATACAATGGGTTTAAATCCCCCAAACCTTAAACTATAAACACATTAATGTGACGTTTTGATAGAAACTTCCAGATTCTTCTCACCAAATTTCTTGTGAAAATTATTTGGTCAAATAATTCAGATGACTGCCTTCTTCTGATGTGGTCTGTCCCTCTGTTTTCTTAATTCTGATGATACTTTCCTGTCTTTCATGTAGTTTTTGTTTGTTGTCAGTCTGCACCAGTCTAGAATCTCTCCCTTTCTTCCTTTATTTCCCTTTATAATCTTTCAGTTTTTTTGTTTCTTCACTAATTTACATTAAAATGATATTTTATTTCCACTTACGAGATATTCTTAATACAGAAAGATACAAAACAAACAAAAATCTCCATATTCTAATTGCTAATGTGTACTCTCCTTCTAAGCTGTATTTTCTTCACCCAGCAAGTAAAATCTAAACTGTTTTAAATCTTTTCAGAGAGAGGCATAAGCCAAGTGAAAATGGCTTCCATACATTGGGAGGCAACACAGATTTTTGACATTTCTTAGAAAACAGCATCAATGCAACATCAGCTCATTAAATGTTCCTCTTAATCCATTTCATGCTCTCTGGTACACATGTGAAAATTTGCAAGATGGATTATAATACTTAGAACTAGAAGCAATTCTTTTAAAATATTATTATCCAACAAACACATTCATGTGTTTTAGCAAAAAATGATTCTCGCAACCTTGTATTGATTTATGTTCTTTCATAGATCTGTTGTACTTATGTGTATTGTTTTATATGCATGGACCTTAAAATCCCTAAGCAAACAACTCTTACACAGGTATTGAAAACTGAAGAGGCATAAAGTGAACACTAAGATACTATGGAGTTGATAACTGCAGGAAGCGGCTCCCCATACCCTTCCTTGGAAAAGAAACCCAGTGGAGCTGACAGTCGGACCTCTGAGAAGAGGGACCTGCCCAGCTGATATTGATGTCTCTAAAGAGGCATGATGAGGCTGATTCTGAGTTCTGAAAATGCTGCAAACTATCAATAGAATCAGTTACTGCAACTTGAATGAACTACTGCTTCCAGGATGAAGAAATGTTGCTAGAATAACACTGACCAGGCACAGGAAGCAAAATAAGAAACAGAAAGTAAACAAGAAACTATGTCCTCTCTTCCTTCTCCAGCCTTGGATGCTTTGTCTAGCACCCCCTAACAGCAGAGCCTACCAGGCAGCAGCTGGAAAAGCAGAAATGTGGTTTACAGAGTCCCAGCTCTTGCATCAAAGAGCTAGTATAGGAGAGTGGGTTGAAACTGAGAGACAATAAATAGCTTAACAATTGGCTCATTTGGCTAGACTACGAATTTCTGCAGAGCAAGGACAATTTTACATGTATAATGAATATATAATTTCCATTATAGTACATGTAATACTATTAATGAAGACAGTGGGTGTTTAATTCTTAACAGATTAATTAATAACTGTCAAATGCTCCTTTTATTTTATACTGTACTTTAACATTTATTTTGTTCCAAGACTTCCTAAAGAGTTATCAGTGTTGATTAATTCATTTGTTAATATATCATCATCTAATTCTAAAAAGTTAGCAATATTATATGCTTAACTGTGGTCTGAGGGACTATAAACTAAGTGATAGCCTAAGAGAAGTGCGGTTATTAAAGAAACCTGTTGCCGTGCAAAACTATATAATACACTGAAAGTCTGATACAAACAGTGTTAGGGGTTTTCTTGTGTTTTGTTTTCTGCTGCACTATCAAAGTTATCATCCCTCCTATTCAACCTCCACTCCCTACAAAGAGGTAGACGGGTAAGATTTACTGAACAGTCAATGAAATGTCATGTGAAAGATGTGCCTAGGAAATTATTCCTAATCTAAGTCCAATACTTAGCTCAACAGTAACAAGTTATATAACTTTGACAAGTTATTTAACTTTCTAGAGTCTCAAATAAGGAGGCCTAATGAGCTCTTCCATTCATCTTCCTTCTGAGGCCATATTCTTATCAGTTCCATAGTAGAAAGCAGATAATATACAATCACATCATCAAAGGGTTAACACACTTTATCCTCCTCACATCCATGCATGCATATGCAGTATATAAAAATGAGAAACACAATAAGCATCTTTTGGTAAATTAAGTGGCTTTTTTGACACCTGCATCTTCTGCATCTTCTCCTCCCTTCACAGTTTGCAGTGGCATACGCAACCTTTGAGTCAATAAAAATGAGCATGCTAACTTAGTGCAAGAGCCAGTTTACATCTTGCTGTTCTTCAGCTCATTCCCATCTCAGTGTTTTTGAACATGTTGTTCTGCCTGAAATGTTCAATTCCATACTTGTGTTAAGTCTCTGTCCAATCGGCACTTCTCAGAAAGACCTTTCAGTTCCACTCTACCTAAAACCCACCACCACCTCTCTCTGCCTCCTTCTCCTGCTTTATTCTTCTCCATAACCTTAACAACACTATCTGAAGCTATATTTATTTGTGTTTCCTTGTTTGTTGGGCGTCTCTCCACTAGAATCTGTGCTTACACAACAAGAATTTTGTCTGTTTATTGTGCTTCTGAGCTATCAGAGGGGTGACTGACACAAAGCAGGTGCTCAATAATATATGTGTTATGCCTTTTTCCCATTCTTTTATAGTTTAATTCTTGGGTTATTTAAATAAATTTTGATTGAATTATTATATATGCTTGGAACTGTACTAGGAAGTAACAATAAAAATGATAATGATATAGATTTTGCCACCTAAGAATTTATGACCTAGACATTAGATATATCATTTTGTCCTTAGAATAGCTTCCATTCCATACTCCAAAAAGAGTCACAAATAAGATCTGAAAGGGTATAGAGATGTACTAGAACTCTACTAGTTACAAGAGATAGACCAAACTCAAACTTGCTTAGGCAAAAAGGAGAGTTTGTTTGGTCATGTAACTGAAAAGTCCAGTCTTCCAACTGGATATGAATGCCCAGTTGATGTCATCAACAATATTTCTTCTTCTATTCCTGTCTGCACTTTTCTTTGTGCATTCTTTAGCAGGTCTTCCCCCAGAGGTAACAAACAGACCACCAGGAGCTCTAAGCTTATATTCTATTGGCAACAAGAGAGTGTGTTTTCCTCCCAGCAATTCCAGGAATACACCCATTGGCAGGACTTAGATCATAAGTCATAAGCCCATCCCTGAACCCATTATACTGGCCAGTTTGGTCAGGTCTAGGTTTTGTGTTTCACCTTTGGCATGGGTTCATGTTCTGAGACTTGGCGAGAATCAATTCCATGGGAAGTCAGTGTTTTTCACTAAATAAGGATGCTGTGAGGGACACAGAACACAGATCTCCACTACAAACTCTGTATTTACACCACAAGCTCTGTATTTTATGTGCCCACTTTTCCTTCAATTTATTAGTAGCATCTCAGAATAGCCATTAAAGAAAGAGTAATGTCACCTAAGTGGCCAAAGGGGAATGTAAGATTATTCCAACCATTATGATTTATAAAAGAGTAGAAAATTCTATACAAGCAGTTTGCCACTAGGAATAGATCACGGTTATCCAGTTAATAAAAACAATTACATATAAAATAAGATAAATAAAATAAAATAATGAATTTAGTAAAGAAGAATGAGATTACTAACATAAGTATAAAGAAGTAATTATTGATTAAAGACAGAAATTTGGGGGCAATGCATTTTTTGATGGCATAGGCAAGTTTAACATGTTGGTATGATGTTCAGTCCTGTCTACTTTTTATTGCTTACCTTTCCACCTCCCTAGTATACACCCTTTTTACCTATTCAAAGCAATACTAATAGCAAAGATACATTACACACTAATATTATTAAAAGCCAAAATAAACTACTAATAGCAAAAATGTATTAGTATGTACTATTGGAAATACTTTACATGTATTAAATCATTTAATCCTTAAAACAATGTCAGAAGCAGATAATATTATTACCCCATTTTATCCATGAGAACACTGAAACCAGAAAGGTTAAGTAACTTGTCCACGTTTAGACAACAAGTAAGTGCCAGAACCAGAATTTAAACCCACACTCCCATTACCAAAGAATAGCTTACATCTGTATCATGATGAAAATATCTCTGATTTTTCCAGCCCACATTTATTACTTCATTCTCAGCCTCATGTTACTTATTATTGTGTAACGCAATTAGCATTTTACAATGTGTTATCCTTAACCTGCAAAGTTCTACTTTGCTATACCTAATTTTCTTTTCTGATAGTTTAATGCTTGCTCATCTTGTCTCGTCAACTCGAGTGCTAAGGTAAGTAAAAAAGTAATACCTTCGGTTTTGAATTTATTCCCCCTTTCCAAGCAACTAACATATTGCTAGGTATAAAACAGCTATTCAATATACATACAGTAATTAACTTTGCTTACTGAAAAACTTTTTATTCTTAATCATAAAGATACAATTTGGTATTTTTCAGAAATGTAATGAATTCTTATTTTCCTTGTGTTAGAGTATCATCTTATCGGTGATCCCCCATGGTTTCTGATACTATGGAAGAATGAGGGACTAACGTCAAATAAGGCAGTGAGCATGGTTTATGTGACACAAGTACGAGCAGATATGCATAGTGATGTTGGGTTTTAAAGGTGGGCATTGATGTGAGAATGGATATATGGACCACAGATTGTATGCTCAGAGGGCTGAGACCATGTCTTTACTGTCAATGTCTAGTGCTGTGCCTCGTGCATAGCAGGTACTCAATATATATTTTTTGTCAGATGAATGAATAAATAACTAATTACTGCCCTAGGAGACAGAGGTGGTGTGCCGGTGGCAATGGTGTTGCATTTTAAAAGATGTTTGTATGCTTCCATGTAAACAAACACACATACATATCAGGGTACTTGGCTGCAAACAACAGAATCCATTCTGGCTATTTTTAACAGAAAATAAATGTATTAAATGATATGGAATAGCTCAAAGAATGTCTGGGATGGTCACAGGATTGGGCTTGGGGGTTAGACAACCAAGAACATACCTAGAAAGCTCCAGTGGTGATCACTACCTGCATTATTAGAGTTGGAACTCCAGCTTTCCAAGCAGATGCTGGGTCAGGGATGTTCTTTTCAGACTTTTGCCACTACTGCCAGAAAAATCAATTCCAGGGAGAAGCTCCTTCACATTATTATCTTGTAAATTAAACTGTTGCATGGGTACATCTGAGTGGAAGAGCCTGCACCACAGCTGCAAGAGGGACTGGAAGAGTGAGTGTCTGGCTTTTACTTTAGTGAAGTGGGATTCAAACATAGATTTTCCATGTCTGAGAAAGCTTTCCAAAAGTTTCTGGGCTCTAAATTATGATGGATTTTTTTTTTTTTACTCTTTATAGAATTTTTAGAAAATAAAGAACAACTAAAGGAGAAGAAAATAATCATTCATATTTTAAGGTAGTAATGATTTTCAATGAATATTTATGACTTCTCAAAACTGACGAATGTCTTGAGAGAGTAGCCTGAAACATATACAGTTCAATCTGTGGAACTGACTTTATCCAAGGGTTGAACTCTGATTCTGAGGAAAGGTTTACAAAATAAAGCCAGACCAAATCAAATACAAAGGCAAAAACAAACCTGATAGTCCCTGAAAGTAAATATAATGGTGATGATGATGATAATACACTCTACTTAAAAACTTGATAAAAATCATAACTTCTGACTGTTGCAACATTTTTTAAAGAAAGAAAAGTGTCTTAATAGTTTGCTTAACAGGTTTGAAGCTGCAGTCAGAGATTCGCTTCTTAGTTTGGTGAGTTTTACATGCCAGGATCTGTCACCCAAAGGTAACAAAGAAATGTGGTTGAACACCAATTACAGGTATCTGTCAACACACCAGGGCCTTGGAAGAAATAACTTATGTGTAATTGACTATGTTTTATTCTCTAAGAAGTCTATGAAATAAAAGAAAAAAAAAACCCAATACCGAAACTTGGCTCAATCTAATTGCTCCAACTCCAAAACAATTCAAGTTTAATGCACACACAAAATTTTCTTTGTAGAATAAATTGTTAAAACTTTTCATTATTTTTTCAGGGGTTCTAGAACCACTATCCTATTTGAGAACAAAAGTGAACACACAAAAATTTTACTTATCTTTTAGAAATTGAAATGAAAAATTTAAATCATCAAAATCACAGTATATCAAACATAATTTCTATGCCTATTAGACTTTGTTTAGAAGTGTGCTTTTATTATTAAAAAATATTGATTATAAATTTAATTATGTCCCATTTGTTTATTTTTTCCTTTTGTTTCCATTACTCTAGGAGACAGATCCAAACAAATATTGCTACGATTTAGGTCAAAGAGTGTTCTGCTTATGTGTGTGTTTTTTTTTTTTTAGCAGTATGTGGGCCTCTCCCTGTTGTGGCCTCTCCCGTTGCGGAGCACAGGCTCCGGACGCACAGGCTCAGCGGCCATGGCTCACGGGCCCAGCCGCTCCATGGCATGTGGGATCTTCCCGGACCGGGGCACGAACCCATGTCCCCTGCATCGGCAGGTGGACTCTCAACCACTGTGCCACCAGGGAAGCCCCTGCTTATGTTTTCCTCTAGGGGTTTTATAGTATCTGGTCTTACATTTAGGTCTTAAATCCATTTTGAGTTTATTTTTGTGTATGGCGTTAGAGAAGGTTCTAATTTCATACCAGACATGTACTTGTCCGGTTTTCCCTGCACCACTTCTTGAAGAGACTGTCTTTTCTCTATTTTATAGTCTTGCCTCCTTAGTCATAGATTAATTGACCATAAGTGCATGGGTTTACTTCTGGGCTCTCCATTCTGTTCCACTGACCTATGTGTCTCTTTTTGTGTCAGTACCATACTGTTGAGTACTGTAGCTTTGTAGTGTAGTCTGAGGTCAGGGAATGTGATTCTTCCAGCTCCATTCCTCTTTCTCAAGATTGTTTTGGCTATTTGGGGTCTTTTGTGTTTCCATACAAATTTTTAATTTTTTTGTTCTAGTTCTATGAAAAATGCCATTGGTAATTTGACAAGGATTGCATTGAATCTGTAGATTACCTTGGTTAGTATGGTCATTTTCACAATATTGATTCTTCCAATCCAAGAACATGGTGTATCTTTGTGTTGTCTTCAATTTCTTTAATTGGCATTCAATTTCTTTAATTGGCATCTTACAGTTTTCAGAGTACAGGCTTTTTGCTTCCTTAGGTGGGTTTATTCTTAGGTATTTTATTCTTTTTGATGTGGTGGTAAATGGGATTGTGCCCTTAATTTCTCTTTCTGATATTTCATTGTTAGTGTATAGAAATGCAACAGTTTTCTGTAGAATAATTTTGTATCTGCAACTTTACTGAATTAATTGATGAGCTCTAGTAGTTTTCTGGTGGCATCTTTAGGATTTTCTATGTATAGTATCATGTCATCTGCAAACAGTGACAGTTTTTCTTCTTCCTTTCCAACTTGGATTCCTCTTATTTACTCTTCTTCTCTGATTACTGTGGTTAGGACTTATAAAACTATGTTGAAAGGAAGTCATGAGAGTGGGCATCCTTATCTTGTCCCTGATCTTAGAGGGAAGGCTTTCAGCTTTTCACCATTGAGTATGATGTTAGCTGTGGGTTTGTCATATATGGCCTTTATTATGTTGAGGTATGCTCCCTCTATGCCCACTTTCTAGGGAGTTTTTATCATAAACTGATATTGAATTTTAACAAAAGCTTTTTCTGCATCTATTGAGATGATCATATGTTTTTTATTCTTTAATTTGTTAATGTGGTGTGTCACAGTGATTGATTAGTGAATACTTAAAAATCCTTGCATCCCTGGGCTAAATCCCTGATTAAACGCAAAAGCTTTTGCACAGCAAAGTAAACCATCAACAAATGAAAAGACAACCTATGGAATGGGAGAAAATATTTGTAAATGATGTGACCAACAAGGGATTAATTTCCAAAATATACAAACAGCTCATAGAACTCAATATCAAAAAAACAAACAACCTAATCAAAAAATGGGCAGAAGCCCTAAATAGACATTTCTTCAAAGCAGACATACAGATGACCAATAGGCACATGAAAAGATCTTCAACATCACTAATTATTAGAGAAATGCAAATCAAGACTACAATGAGATATCATGTCACTCTGGTCTGAATGGTCATCATCAAGAAGTCTACAAATAATAAATGCTAGGGAGGGTGTGGAAAAAAGGGAACCCTCCTACACTGTCAGTGGGAATGTAAATTGGTGCAGCAACTATGGAAAACACTAAGGAAACTGTGGAGGTTCCTTAAAAATCTAAAAATAGAGTTTCCATATGATCTAGCAATCCCACTCCTAGGCATGTATCTGGAAAAGACAAAAACTCTTAATTTGAAAAGACACATGCACCCCAATGTTCAAAGAATCACTATTTACAATAGCCAAGACATGGAAGCAACCAAATGTCTATCGACAGATGAATGGATAAAGACGGTGCGGTATATATACACAATGGAATACCATTCAGCCATAAAAAAGAATGAAATAATGCCATTTGTAGCAACATGGATGGATCTAGTGATTATCATACTAAGTGAAGTAACTCAGACAGAGAAAGACAAATATATGATATCACTTATATGTGGAATCTAAAAGAGTGATGCAAATGAATTTATTTACAAAACAGAAACAGACTCATAGACATAGAAAGAAAACCTATGGTTACCAAAAGGGAAAGGTGGGGGTAGGATAAATTAGGAGTTTGGGATTAATAGATACACACCAATATATATAAAATAGATAAACAACAAGGTCCTACTATATAGCACAGGGAACTATATTTAATATCTTGTAATAACCTATAATGGAAAAGACTGAAAAAGAATAGACATATATTAATATATACATATGCATGTATAACTGAATCACTTTGCTGTACACCTAAAACTAATAAAATGTTGTAAATCAACTATACTTGAATAAGAAATAGTATAAAAATTTTTAAAAATATATTGATTATAAGCATCCAAAATGTTTCTCTTGAGTCACATTTAATCATTTCATAATTTAATCAGTTATATGATCTTGTAAAGTATATTTACACTTTTAAAGCATTTTAGGAAATTGGATGAGACATACCATGTTAGCTTGTATTTTTTTTAAATAAGCTTTGTTAAGACTTAAATGACCAGTTCATTTTTTTTAATATTTATTTATTTTCCTTACTTTTTATTGGCTGCATTGGGTCTTAGTTGCAGCACACGGGATCTCTGCTGAGGCATGCAGGATCTTTTCATTATGGCACACAATCTGCTCGGGCTTCTTGCTAGTTGTGGCACGCAGGGCTCCAGGGCACATGGGCTCTGTAGTTGTGGTATGTGGACTCCAGAGTGTGTGGGCTCTGTAGTTTGCAGCATGCCGGCTCTCTACTTGAGGTGTGTGGGCTCAGTAGTTGTGGCGTTCGGGCTTAGTTGCCTTGCAGCACGTGGGATCTTAGTTCCCCAATCAGGGATCAAACCCGCATCCCCTGCATTGGAAGGCAGATTCTTTACCACTGGACCACCAGGGAAGTCCCAGATGACCAGTTCTTAACATGAAGAATCCAAGACCTTTCTCTACTGTATCTTGTTAATTAGAATTAGATCTCTGGGGCTTCCCTGGTGGCACAGTGGTTAAGAATCCACCTGCTAATGCAGGGGACATGGGTTTGATCCCTGGCCTGGGAAGATCCCACATGCTGTGGAGCAACTAAGCCCATGAACCACAACTACTGAGACTGCACTCTAGAGTCCGCGAGTCACAACTACTGAAGCCCATGTGCCTAGAGCCTATGCTCTGCAACAAGAGAAGCCACTGCAATGAGAAGCCTGAGCACCACAACAAAGAGTAGCCCTCGCTCGCCACAACTGGAGAAAGCCTGCACACAGCAATGAAGACGCAACGCAACCAAAAATAAATAAATAAAAAATTTAAAAAAGAATCAGATCTCTGATCTTTTGGACGTGCCTACCCAGAGCCTCCAGACAATTACACTTTCAGTATAAACTCCATCCTACTGCCAGAATTATCTTTCTAAAATCAAATCCTTACATTTAACATCAAAATGTCAGCAACTTCCCCTTGTCTATAAGATGAAATTTAACATTTTAAAAGACTTTGAACATGCTTCAGTTTCAGATTACAGCTCCATTTCCTGATACTGCCAGTCATACACGTAATAGACCAGTAAACCCAACAGTTTTCTGGTCTCTGGAGCTTCTATGTTCTTTGGTAGCAATTTTCCTTTGCATATGGCATTTTTTTCTGGCATGTTTTTAATAATTATGATAATAATAATAATAGTGACAAACATTAACTGGGCATTTTCTACCTACTGCTAACTGCTAAGCACTTCCTATAGGTCATCTCTTTTGATTTCATATCCTCTATGAATATCCCTACTTCATAGATATGAAAAGAGGCCTGTAGAGAATACGTTGCATGAATGTTTGAAGGGTTTTTTCTCATATAAATGAACAAAATAATCTGTCATTTGGAGAGTATGCTTAAAATAAGAAGCCAAGAAACATGATTTTAATGCATTACTAAGGCATGCTTTTTGGTCTTCAGGAAGCCTATGGGCCTTGGCCTCTGTTGTTTTTCCATCTCTGAAGTAAAATAATCCTACTGTGGATCCTTCGACTTGGACTTCCTGCTACCCACTTACTAAGTGAAACTGGCCAGCTAACGAGGCAATGAGATTACAGCAGATTTGAAATATCGAGTGTAATGTAAAGACATGCGAAAAAATGCATGTCTATTTCACTCTACAAATACAACCATTCCACATTTAAGTGAGTTAAGGTAGAGAGAGGTTAAGAGTGTTACATTAGTAAAGATTCCACCATATAAAGAACAAACTTATGGTTACCAAGGGGGTAGGGTGAGGGGAAGTGATAGCCTGGGAGTTTGGGATTGACAGGTATACACTGCTATATTTAAAATAAATAACCAACAAGGTCCTACAGTACAGTACAGAGAACTCTGCTCAGTATTCTGTAATAACCAAAATGGGAAAAGAATTTGAAAAAGAATAGACACACATATATGTATAACAGAATCACTTTGCTGTACACCTAAAAGTAACAACAACATTGTTAATCAACTATACTCCAATATAAAATAAAAATTAAAAAAAAATAAATTAGTTGTGATTCATAGTTGGAAAAAAAAAAGGAAAACAAAAGAAGAAAATTTCCACCATATGGAAGGAGTGGGCAAAACTATCCCTCCTCCACCTCTTAGCTCCTGCAATACAGAAAGAGTTTCTTTCCTAACACTTGTGAATGCTATCTAGCCATAAGTAGCAGATGCTGCAGAGAAGAAAAGAAATAAGCTTTTATCAACTGCATGGGGCTGGGAAAATTTTTCCCATGACCTCTTGACGGAGTCTAGGGGAATCCATTCGAATTCTTCCGTTTGCTATAGGAACCCCCTATGGCAATTTAAAACACTTATGTGACCATATTTAGTGAAAGAAGATACCTTCTGTGAAAGAGATCCCTGAGTTACAGACATTGTATTAGAATTGTTAAACAACAATAACAATAACATTATTGTGGAATGAATGAATGGCAGATACATTTTACTGAGCTCTTACTATGTGTCAGGTTCTAGTGTAAGTATTTTTGCATGCATCAACTTTCTGAATTCTTATCATAGGTCTTTGGAGGTAAATATGATAACTAACCTCATTTTACTGACAAGGACTCAGACACAGAGAAGTTAAGCAACTCACTGGAAATCATAACTGCTAGTAAGTGGCAGAGCCAGAATTTTAACAAGGGCAGCCGGCTCCAAGTTTTCCTCTTCATCATGGAAGAAGATTAAGTGATCTAAGTTGGGCAAAGTGACTTCTTCAGACTCTCTATCTAACTACATAAAAAACTAACTGGCAGATTTTTTTTTTCCTGAAAGCCCAGAAATCAAGCAATCATTAGCACAGAACTGCCTTATTGTCTTCCTATTAATCTGTTTAAGCATTAAACACTGGTTGTTTTGTTGAAATTTCCTGTTTACTTATTTTTCAGTGAATGGGACCCTCTTAGTAGGTCCTGGTTTTGCAGGAAATTGTATGAACTGAAATTTCTCAAAGAGAGTAGAATCATGTCATCATTATCACATACAGTGATACCATTATTAGTTATTTGAAATGACACATTAAACTAAAGAAATCTGTTTTATTTTCTTCTCAACAGAAAAATCCTTGTCTTCCAAACAGAATTTGACATATGACAGACTATAGTGGAAAAGAATGGAAGACTAATTAGAATTATTAAAACACTTAAACATGCAATCTAAAATCCACTCATTTTTCTACCATAACTAATAGAAAATATTGAAGAAGCTTGTATTTATAACTATGTAACTAACAAGTGTTCACACAGCAAACAGGGACAATTTTTATGGGGAACATAACTTGTTTAGATGCTACTTGCTACATGCTTCTCATGAAATATTTATCTTAACCAAAATGATACTACTACCCGGGACAGCTTAAGGTTAACAGAGAATAGAGAAAAGCAAGTAAGTTTATCCAGTATGAGGTATAAAAAAAAAAAAATGCCATGTAGTCACGCCATAAAAAGAAAGAGTGAGAGGGACCTTCAAGATGGCAGAGGATTAAGATGTGGAGATCACCTTCCTCCCCACAAATACATCAGAAATACATCTACACGTGGGACAACTCCTATAGAACAACTACTGAACGCTGGCAGAAGACCTCACACTTCCCAAAAGGCAAGAAAATCCCCATATAGCTGGGTAGGGCAAAAGAAAAAAGAAAAAAAAGAGACAGAAGAATAGGGATGGGACCTGCACCTCTGGGAGGGAGCAGTGAAGGAGGAAAAGTTTCCACACACTAGGAAGTCCCTTCACTGGCGGATATGGGGGTGGACAGGGGGGAAGCTTCGGAGCCGCGGAGGAGAGCGCAGCAACAGGGGTGCGGAGGGCAAAGTGGAGAGATTCCTGCACAGAGGATCGGTGCCGACCAGCACTCACTAGCCTGAGAGGCTTGTCTGCTCACCCTCCGGGGCGGGTGGGGGCTGGAAGCTGAGGCTTGGGCTTCAGAGGTCAAATCCCAGGGAGAGGACTGGGGTTGGCTGCATGAACACACCCTGAAGGGGGCTAGTGTGCCACAGCTAGCCGGGAGGGAGCCTGGGAAAAAGTCTGGACCTGCTAAAGAGGCAAGAGACCATTGTTTCAGGGTACGCAAGGAGAGGGGATTCAGAACACCGCCTAAACGAACTTCAGAGACAGGCGTGAGCCGTGGCTATCAGCGGAGACCCCAGAGACGGGCATAAAATGCTAACATTGCTGCTGCAGCCACCAAGAATCCTGTGTGCAAGCACAGGTCACTATCCACACTCCTCACTGCCCCAGGAGCCTGTGCATCCCGCCATTGCCAGCGTCCCGTGATCCAGGGACAGTTTCCCTGGGAGAACACATGGTGCACCCCAGGCTGTTGCAATGTCATGCCGGCCTCTGCCACTGCAGGCTCACCCTGCATTCGAATTATAACTACTGAACCCTTCCCTCCCTTCCTCCCTCCCTCCCTCCCACTGGCATGAGTGAGCAAGAGCCCCGTAATCAGCTGCTGCATTAACCCCCTCCTGTCTGGGTGGGGAACAGATGCCTGAGGGTGACCTACACACGGAGGAGGGACCAAAACCAAAGCAGCACCCCAGGAGCTGCGCAAAGAAGAGAAAGGGAAATTTCTTTGTGCAGCCTCAGGAGCAGCAGATTAAATCCCAACAAGAAACCTGATGTATGCTGCATCTGGGGAATACCTGATTAGAAAACGAATCATCCCAAAATTGTGGCGGTGGACTTTAGGAGCAACTGTAGACTTGGGATTTGCTGCCTGCTACTGATTTATTTCTGATTTTTATGTTTACCTTAGTTTAGTGTTTAGCACTTGTTATCATTGGTGGATTTGTTTATGGGTTTGGTTGCTCTCTTATTTATTATAATTATTTTAAAAAATTATTTTAATAATTTTTTAAAATTTATTATAATTTTCTTTCTTTTTTCTCCCTTTTCTTCTGAGCCATGTAGATGACAGGGTCTTGATGCTCTGGCCTGGTGTCAGGCCTGAGCCTCTGAGGTGGGAGAGCTGGGTTCAGGACATTGGACCCCCAGAGACCTCCTGGCCCCACATAAAACCAGTTGGTGAGAGCTCTCCCAGAGATCTCTGTCTCAATGCTAAGACCCAGCTCCACCCGAGGGCCAGCAAGGTCCAGTGCTGGATGCCTCATGCCAAACAAATAGCAAGACAGGAACACAACCTCACCCATTAGCAGACAGGCTGCCTAAAATCATACTGAGTTGACAGAGACCCCAAAACACACCACCAGAAATGGCTCTGAACACCAGAAAGACAAGATCCAGCCTCATCCACTAGAACACAGGCACCAGACCCCTCCGCCAGGAAGCCTACACAAGCCACTGAACCAACCTCACCCACTGGGGGGCAGACACCAAAAACAATGGGAACTATGAACGTGCAACCTGTGAAAAGGAGACCCCAAACACAGTAAGTTAAATAAAATGAGAAGACAGAAAAATATGCAGCAGATGAAGGATCAAGGTAACAACCCACCAGACCAAAAAATGAAGAGGAAATAGGCAGTCTACCTGAAAAAGAATTAAGAGTAATGATAGTAAAGATGATCTAAAATCTTGGAAATAGAATGGGGAAAATACAAGAAATGTTTAACAAGGAACTAGAAGAACTAAAGAGCAAACAAACAATGATAAACAATACAATAAATGAAATTAAAAATTCTCTAGAAGGAATCAATAGCAGAATAACAGAGGCAGAAGAACAGATAAGTGACCTGGAAGATAAAATAGTGGAAATAACTATTGCAGAGCACAATAAAGAAAAAAGAATGAAAAGAATTGAGGACAGTCTCAGAGACCTCTGGGACAACATTAAATGCACCAACCTTTGAATTATAGGGGTCCCAGAAGAAGAAAAGAAAGGATTTGAGAAAATATTTCAAGAGATTATAGTTGAAAACTTCCCTAACATGGGAAAGGAAATAGTCAATCAAGTCCAGGAAGTGCAGAGAGTCCCATACAGGATAAATCCAAGGAGAAAAATGCCAAGACACATATTAATCAAATTACAAAAATTAAATACAAAGAAAAGATATTAAAAGCAGCAAGAGAAAAGCAACAAATAACATACAAGGGAATCCCCATAAGGTTATCAGCAGATCTTTCAGCAGAAACTCTGCAGGCCAGAAGGGAGTGGCAGGACATATTTAAAGTGATGAAAGGGAAAAACTTACAACCAAGATTACTCTCCCTAGCAAGGATCTCATTCAGATTCAAAGGAGAAATAAAAACCTTTACAGACAAGCAAAAGTTAAGAGAATTCAGCACCACCAAACCAGCTTTACAACAAATACTAAAGAAACTTCTCTAGGCAGGAAACACAAGAGAAGGAAAAGTGCTACAGAAACAAATGCAAAACAATTAAGAAAATGATAATAGGAACATACATATTGATAATTACCTTAAATGTAATGGATTAAATGCTCCAAACAAAACACATAGACTGGCTGAAAGGATACAAAAACAAGACCCATATATATGCTGTCTACAAGAGACCAACTTCAGACCTAGGGAGACATACAGACTGAAAGTGAGGGAATGGAAAAAGACATTCCATGCAAATGGAAATCAAAAGAAATCTGGAGTAGTAATTCTCATATCAGACTAAATAGACTTTAAAGACTAGTATAAGAGACAAGGAAGGACAGTATATAATGTTCAAGGGATCAATCCAAGAAGAAGATATAACAATTGTAAATATTTATGCTCCCAACATAGGAGGACCTAAATATATAAGGCAAATGCTAACAGCCATAAAAGAGGAAATCGACAGTAACACAAACATAGTAGGGGACTTTAACACCCTACTTTCACCAATGGACAGGTCATCAAAAATGAAATAAGGAAACAGAAGCTTTAAATGACACATTAAATAAGATGGACTTAATTGATATTTATAGGACATTCCATTCAAAAACAACAGAATACACTTTCTTCTCAAGTGCTCATGGAACATTCTCCAGGATAGACCATATCTTGGGTCACAAACCAAGCCTTGGTAAATTTAAGAAAACTGAAATCGTATCAAGTATCTTTTCCAACCACAATGCTATGAGACTAGATATCAATTACAGGAAAGAAAACTGTAAAAAATACAAACACATGGACGCTAAACAATACACTACTAAATAAGTAAGACATCACTGAAGAAATCAAAGAGGGAAAAACAATACCTAGAAACAAATGACAATGAAAACACGATGAGCCAAAACCTATGGAAAGCAGCAAAAGCAGTTCTAAGAGGGAAGTTTATAGCAATACAATTCTACATCAAGAAACAAGAAACATCTCAAATAAACAACCTAAACTTACACCTAAAGCAGTTAGAGAAAGAAGAACAAAAAAAACAAAAGTAAGCAGAAGGAAAGAAATCATAAAGATCAGATCAGAAATAAATTCAAAAGAAGTGAAGGAAATAATAGCAAAGATCAATAAAACTAAAAGCTGTTTCTTTGAGAAGATAAACAAAATTGATAAACCATTTGCCAGATTCATCAAGAAGAAAACAGAGAAGACTCAAATCAACAGATTTAGAAATGAAAAAAGAGAATTAACAACTGACACTGTAGAAATACAAAGGATCATGAGAGACTACTACAAGCAACTATATGCCAATAACATGGACAAGCCAGAAGAAATGGACACATTCTTAGAAAAGCACAGCCTTGCCCGAGACTGAACCAGGAAAACATAGAAAACATAAACAGACCAATCACAAGCCCTGAAATTGAAACTGTGATTAAAAATCTTCCAACAAACAAAAGCCCAGGACCAGATGGCTTCACAGGTGAATTTTATCAAACATTTAGAGTACAGCTAAAAACTATCCTTCTCAAACTCTTCCAAAATATAGCAGTGGGAGGAACAATTCCAAACTCATTCTATGAGGGCACAATCACCCTGATACCAAAACCAGACAAAGATATCACAAAAAATGAAAACTACAGGCCAATATCACTGATGAACACAGATGCAAAAATCCTCAACAAACTACTAGAAAACAGAATCCAACAGCACATTAAAAGGATCATACACCATGATCAAGTGGGGTTTATCCCAGGAATGCAAGGATTCTTCAACATATGCAAATCAATCAATCTGATACACCATATTAACAAATTGAAGGATAAAACCCATATGATAATCTCAATAGATGCATAAAAAGCTTTTGACAAAATTCAACAGCCATTTATGATAAAAACTCTCCAGAAGGTAGGCATAGAGGGAACCTACCTCAATGTAATTAAGGTCATAGATGACAAACCCAAAGCCAGCTTCGTTCTCAATGGTGAAAAACTGAAACCATTTTCTCTAAGATCACGAACAAGACAAGGTTGCCCACTCTCACCACTGTTATTCAGCATAGTTTTGGAAGTTTTAGGCACAGCAATCAGAGAAGAAAAAGAAATAAAGGGAATCCAAATCGGAAAAGAAGAAGTAAAACTGTCACTGTTTGCAGATGACATGATACTATACATAGAGAATCCGAAAGATGCTACCAGAAAACTACTAGAGCTAATCAATGAATTTGGTAAAGTAGCAGGATACAAAATTAATGTACAGAAATCTCTTGCATTCCTATACACTAATGATGAAAAATCTGAAAGAGAAATTAAGGAAACACTTCCATTTACCATTGCAGCAAAAAGAATAAAATACCTAGGAATAAGCCTGCCTAAGGAGACAAAAGACCTGCATGCAGAAAACTATAAGACACTGATGAAATAAATTAAAGATGACACAAACAGATGGAGAGATATACCATGTTCTTGGCTTGGAAGAATCAACATTGTGAAAATGACTATACTACCCAAAGCAATTGACAGATTCAATGCAATCCCTATCAAACTACCACTGGCATTTTTCACAGAACTAGAACAAAAATTTTCACAATTTGTATGGAAACACAAAAGACCCTCAATAGCCAAAGCAACCTCGAGAAAGAAAAACAGAGCTGGAGGAATCAGGCTCCCTGACTTCAGACTATACTACAAAGCTACAATAATCAAGACAGTATGGTACTGGCACAAAAACAGAACTATAAAATATAGATCAATGGAACAGGACAGAAAGCCCAAAGACAAACCCACACACATATGGTCACCTTATCTTTGATTAAGGGGCAAGAATATATAATGGAGGAAAGATAGCCTCTTCAATAAGTGGTGCTGGCAAAACTGGACAGCTAAACATAAAAGAATGAAATTATAACACTCCCTAACACCATACACAAAAATAAACTCAAAATGGATTAAAGACCTAAATGTAAGGCCAGACACTATAAAACTCTTAGAGGAAAACATAGGCAGAACAGTCTATGACATAAATCACAGCAAGGTCCTTTTTGAACCCACCTCCTAGAGAAATGGAAATAAAAACAAAAATAAAGAAATGGGACCTAATGAAACTTAAAAGCTTTTGCAGGGCAAAGGAAACCATAAACAAGAGGCAGGAAAAGGCAACCCTTAGAATGGGAGAAAATATTTGCAAATGAAGCAACTGACAAAGGATTAATCTCCAAAATATACAAGCAGCTCAATATCAAAAAAACGAACAACCCAATCCAAAACTGGGCAGAAGGGCTTCCCTGGTGACACAGTGGTTAAGAATTCACCTGTCAATACATGGGACACGGGTTCAAGCCTCGGATTGGGAAGATTCCACATGCCACAGAGCTACTAAGCCTGCATGCCACAACTACTGAGCGGCATGCTACAGCTAATGAAGCCCGTGCACCTAGAGCCCATGCTCTGCAACAAGAGAAGCCACCACAATGAAAAGCATGCATATAGCAATGAAGAGTAGCCCCCACTTGCCGCAACTAGAGAAATCCCGTGCACAGCAACAAAGACCCAACACAGCCAAAATCAAATAAATAGATTTATAAAAAAAAAAAAAATGGGCAGAAGACCTAAATAGACATTTCTCTAAAGAAGATATACAGATTGCCAACAAACTCATGAAAGGATGCTCAACATAACTAATCATTAGAGAAATGCAAATCAAAACCACAATGAGGTATCACCTCACACCAGTCAGAATGGCCATTATCGAAAAATCTAAAAACAATAAATGCTGGAGAGGGTGTGGAGAAAAGGGAACCCTCTTTCACTGTTGGTGGGAATGTAAATTGATACAACCACTATGGAGGACAGTATGGATGTTCCTTAAAAAAATAAAAATAGAACTACCATACATCCTAGCAATCCCACTACTGGGAATATATCCAGAGAAATCCATAATTCAGAAAGACACATGTACTCCAATGTTCACTGCAGCACTATTTGCAATAGCCAGGACATGGAAGCAACCTAAGTGTCTATCAACAGATGAATGGATAAAGAAGGTGTGGCACATATATACAATGGAATATTACTCAGCCATAAAAAGAAATGAAATTGAGTTATTTGTAGGGAGGTGGATGGACCTAGAATCTGTCATACAGAGTGAAGTAAGTCAGAAAGAGAAAAACAAATACTGTATGCTAACACATATATATGGAATCAAAAAAAAAAAAGGTTCTGACGAACCTAGGGGCAGGACAGGAATAAAGATGCAGATGTAGAGAATGGACTTGAGGACACTGGGAGGGGGAAGGGTAAGCTGGGATGAAGTGAGAGAGTAGCATTGACCTATATACAGTACCAAATGTAAAATAGATAGCTACTACAAAGAGCTGCATAGCACAGGGAGATCAGCTTCATGCTTTGTGACCACCTAGAGTGGTGGGATAGAGAGGGTGGGAGGGAGACGCAAGAGGGAGGGGATATGTTGATATATGTATCCATATAGCTGATTCACTTTGTTATACAGCAGAAACGAACACAACATTGTAAAGCAATTATACTCCAATAAAGATGTTAAAAAAAAAAAAAAGAGTGATACTTTACTGTTCCACCTAAACTTTTTCTTTAATGTGACTAAAGATAATAGGGTTCAGACTTCAGATACCATTCACTATTCTATTGTATAAGATTTGAATAATCCTCATGAAGAACTGTGTACATGTTTGAATTATCTGTTTCAGATTCTTGTGTTTCTTTCTACATAGCAGAAAATATATATGTAAATATTACAGTGACAGTCTTTTCCTTGGTTTAAAGGTAAAAGTCTGTTTTATAAAGCAGCCTATGATATGTTATAATAGTCTACAAACATTATCTACCATATCTATGGAGTTAGGCATTGGGGTACAGTGGTGAAAATAAAACACGGCCTATGTCCTGATGTGGATTTCATTTGTTTTTATGCAATCAGGTATATAGATGTCTGCAAGAGCTGTTAAATGTGACAATGTTCGTATGAAGAGATGAAGATTATCCCTGTGTCTAAATACCCAGATAAAACACATAATTAACAGTTTTCACACAGACTTTCTCAAAGCCTACTCCCTCACTAGAATCAATATTTTTTCACTTGATATTTTGTCCAAAAAAGAATTCTAGAAAAATAAAATGAAACATAAAAGAAAATAAATTATGCAGCTGTGTCACATTATTAGTCAAGGTATAAAATAATTAGTTGTACCAGTACAGGAAAGTAAAGATCTAGTGTTATCTCAACCACTGAACACCACATCCTTCTGTTATGGCTCTTTTGGTTTCCTCTGTCCTTTGAAACTAGCAGGTACAATAGTTAGGGGATTTCTGATCAGTGAGAACTGGGTGAAAGTTCTAACTTCCTTTCTAGATGTGAGACCATGGTTAAATTGCTTTACTTCTCTGAGCCTCAGCTCTCGACTATGTAAAAATAAGGCTAATTATACCTTCACAATGGAGTTACCATAAAAAGTTAACCAGACAATTTATTTTAAATCACTTCACAAAATATATGGCACGGGCTTCCCCAGTGGCGCAGTGGTTGAGAGTCTGCCTGCCAATGCAGGGGACATGGGTTCGTGCCCCGGTCTGGGAAGATCCCACATGCCGTGGAGTGGCTGGGCCCATGAGCCACGGCTGCTGAGCCTGCGTGTCCGGAGCCTCTGCTCTGCAACGGGAGAGGCCACAACAGTGAGAGGCCCACGTACCGCAAAAAAAAAAAAAAAAAAAAAAAAAATATATATATATATATATATGGCATTACATTAGGCGATCTGTATTTTTGTTTCAATGTGAATCTGAAGCATATGACAGAGATAGGTTTCACTTATTTTATTCAACAGATGTGTTAGTTATCTATTGCTGTGCAACAAACTAGCTCAAAACTTAGGAATTCAAGAGTGGCTTAGCTGGATGGATGTGGTCTGTCCAAGGGTCTGTCAAAAGGATTCACTCAAGAAGTTGGCCAGGGTCATGGCATCTGAAGAATTCACTTCCAAGACAGCTCACTCACATGACTGGCAAGCAGTGCTGGCTGTTAGCAGAAGGTCTCAGTTTCTTGCCAGATGGACCTCAATATAGGGCTGTTTGTGTGTCCTCACAACATGGCAGCTTGCTTCCTCCAAAACAGGCTATCCTAGAGTTGGGAAGGCAGCAACAATAATGAAATGACTTTTATGACCTTGCCTTGGAAATCATTCTCCATCACACTCCATGATATTCTATTGTTTACACAGATCAGTACTTTTTAATGTGGCAGGACACTGCACAAGGGAGGAGGAAAAGTCATTGGGGGCCATCTTGGATGATAAATATCACAGTAGACTTCAGGGATTCAGGGGTAAATGGCTTAATATCAGGAGAACATGTATTATTAGGTATTGCCATCATGTGGGAACTTCTGAGGTCTTCAAGGACAGCTTTCTGGTCATTGAGGGATTCTTTACATGAGGGTTTCTGAGACTCTTGAAGAACACTGTTATTAAATTTTGCTGCTTCCAGAGACCCATATTTCCACAAGATGCAAACATTCCTTCTTCAGCTAGTTTTCTTTCGTCAGCAGGTACTCATCAAATTCCTAGGTTTTGTTTCAATGCTTAATGGACCTGGCTTAGTAGTTTCTTGTAGGTTTATGGAACTCTGACTTATAGTTCCAAGAAGATTTACCTCCGGGTTTAGAACAGCCCAAATGTTCCCTGAATGCACCACATCTTTTAACCACCAGCAATTGGTAGGCCAGTCAAAGCGTCTTTACTGACCTTAATGTATTATGGAAATGCAGACTCTGGACTCTAGTCTGAGAAATCAGATTAATACAGAATTACTGGGTAATCTAGTTGAAGAGGCAGATGACTTTAATATCAAATAGCAACGTCAACGTCTATTACAGAGTGGGGAACAGGGTGCTATGGAAGCCCCAGTGAAGCATACAGAGTTCTCCAGAAAGACTTTCTGTATGAGAGAGTGTCTGAGACAAATCATGAGATCTAGGTTGTCTAGACGTTACCTAGATGTCTAATGAAAGGAAGGTAGTCAGACAAAGGAAAAAAAATGAGGAGGTAGGAAGGAATATGAGATTTCCAGGGAACTGTGAACAGTTCAGTCACTGGGAGTCTTAGGTCTGGTTCTCTGGGAAACAGACTCTGAGGCAGAGGTTTGTAAGTGGGAGGTTCGCTGAGCACTGCTCCGGGAATATGACCTGGAAGAGAGCGAGGGAACAGGACTGGGCAGAGAGGGATGTTCAGTTGAGAAGCAGTGGTACCACAGAGACTTTGGTCAAACTTGAGGGGGACTCTAGAGCTGAGGTGGTCCTTCAGAGTCATCCCAAATTGATTACAATGGTCCAGGTCTTTGCACTGTTGCATTGATCAGTGGATGAGGGCTGCCCCAGGACAGGAGGCGTAACCTAGGGAAGGCAGCACTCTCTGACTGAAGGATTCCTGGAAAAGAATTTTTTTTGTTCTTGTTTTTTTTGTTTTTTGTTTTTTTTGTTTTTTTTGTAGTACGCGGGCCTCTCACTGTTGTGGCCTCTCCCATTGTGGAGCAACAGGCTCTGGATGCACAGGCTCAACGGCCATGGCTCATGGGCACAGCCGCTCCGCAGCATGTGGGATCTTCCCGGACCGGGGCACGAACCCGTGTCCCCTGCATTGGCAGGTGGACTCTCAACCACTGCGCCACCAGGGAAGCCCCCTGGAAAAGAATTTATCTGAGATTCATCAGCAGCCAACACTCCAAGCACCTGGGAAAGTGCATGTTCAGGCTTCAAGGATACATTCTAGAGCCACCAGAGCATCCAGTAGAGTAGGGCATAAGATAAGCAGAGTGTGTCAGGAGAGAATGGAGGGACAGCCAGGATCCAGGTCCTAAAATCCTTGTATGCTGTTCTACAATGACAAGGGTCAAGTAGGAGAGTGGGCGCCACTGACTGTGAACGGTTTGGAAGGATTGCTATATTGAATGGAGATTCACCTGGGTGTCCACAAGTTTCTTCCAATACTAAAACTCTGGTATTATCTCATGGCTACGGGCTGCTGTCAGCTGAACGTGAGTTTTGAGCTGAGTTCACAGTGGCAGGGGTGGATTTAAACCGCCTTTCTCCTAATCGTCCCTTCTTTACAATAGGTCCCTCACATTATAAGTTCACTGCCATATCATGCATAGCCATGGGGCAGAGGGAAGCTGGCCTACACAGAAACCGAAACCATGTCCCAGGCTACCCCAGCACTACCCTGACTGAAGTCACTTTCCATGTGGTCACACACAACTGCCTTTGGTATTTTCACTTTCTGATTCATGGTTTGAGTGGTCCCTGAAGACAAAGCCTGATGATCCTATTACTTTGTCACCTCTAGGTGTTGGTGATATTCTGGGGCAGTGATTTGTAAACTTTTTACAGATCTTTTTGGCAGATCAATGAAAGATATGGCCCTCTTCCTAGGAAAATTCATGCCCATACATACACACAAAATTTTCCATGCAATTCCAAAACTCAACCAGTGACTTCCTCCTGTGGGGATTAATGTACCACAGTTCTAGAACCATTTTGCGGGGGGCGGGGGGCAGTTACTTGGAAATTGAGCAGACGACACATCCACCAAATCCTCCGACTGTAAAGGAAACCAGGGCCCCATCAAGACACTCAATACTGTCTCCAATATAAACTTAAATTTCCAGGGAAATGGTCAAGGTCAGGTTGCAAGTGGGTCACTGTTCCTAAAGGAAGAATGACCACTGAAAAAATACTAGAGTTCATTCCCACCAGAGTTATCCTCACAGCTTTTGCCTTTTTTAGAAAAACAGGTGAGCATAACTGTACCCACTATTTTGATTTATGGCTCCTAGATTTGATACTCTGCATTTTTCTTTCCAGGATATTGATAATTAGCTTAGTTCATAGCCAGAACCAATTCCCTTAAACCAGATTGATTTTCATTGCCTTCATTCACTTTTTCTTCTCTGCTTTGATGTTCTACATGCCGTTGAGCCAGAATGCTAAATCACAGGTATGTATATACGCACATGAGGGGCTTCTAGACAGGAGGCTTTAATGACCACCGAGCGCCCAGATAATTTGGCCTCATGATCAAAATCAGACGTTTAAAAAGTATTTCCAACCTGAGGCCATGTGCTTGCCTTTCCCCCCTCTGCATCAATGCGCAGCCATGGTTTGCAAAAGATCCTATTTCTTTGATTTTATTTTGTGGTTTCAAAGGTAGGAAAGAATTCCACCTAGTTTGAAATTCCAGCTAACTGCAGGTAAAGAATGTTACTGTGTGTGCCTTGGTCCACTAGAGCCAAGGATAATACAAGGAACCAGCCCAAGACATTAAAATGTCTGCACCAATCGTGGCCATTGTGTCTGGGTTTGGTCTCATTAGGGAGTGAACCTGGTTGACGGGTCTTTGTGTGTGGGCCTCATGTCCCAAGTGAGAACCCTCAAGCTAGTGAGTGGACTGGCACTGCCAGAGGGTTTGGGTACAGCTGCTGAATCTGAAATCAGGTTCAGAAACTGAGTTTTAAACTTAATGGAACAGCTGTCTCCCTTTATTCTCAGTTCTTGAAACTCCAGAGAGAAGAAAGCCTTGGGTGGGGCAGCTGGGTGGAAAGCAGAAGCCAACGAACTCATTTCCCGTATGCCTGTGAATCATGATCTCCCGATCCTGGTGCTGAGTCCCAGGGTCTTAGAGACCTATGGTTTGTAAGGAGCAGGTTGCAATCCACTAGTTGATTAGTGAGTCACAATGATCCTTTGTAAAAATGCAAACATACCTACATAGATTAGAAAAGTATCAGAGTGTATCACAGGTAACAAGAGTAGGAATGTTCTAGATAACTTGCATTTCAATTATGTTTATGCTTATATTTGTATATGTGTGTGTTTAATTGTAATGTGAATTTTTTTTTTTTTTTATCATGGAGTGTTGGTCAAAAAAGTTTGAAAGCCATCTCTTCAGGTACTCAATTAGAAGCGCAAATGCCTTTCTCAGCATCTTATGGCCTTTTCTGGTGTCAATAGGAGAACAGAGTCACTCATTCTGCACTCACGTTGGTTCTTTTTAAGGAAGTTATTCCTTTTAACTTTTTCTCTTTTTGGCTGGGCCAGGTGGCATGTGGGATCTTTGTTCCCCTACTAGGGATTGAACCCATGACCCCTGCAGTGAAAGCATGGAGTCTTAAACACTGGACCACCAGGGAAGTTCCAAGGAAGTTATTCCTAAATTGAATAAATTCAAATGAACATCCCTACCCCTTCCTCCCTCCTTCCCTGAGACCACCTTTGTTCATTAAAATCCAGTCCCCACACCAGAGCCCTCGTCTGCTCCAACAATTCCCTTCATCCCTCCCTCCTTCTTTCACTTCCTTCCTTCCTGCCTTCCTTCCTCTGTTGGAAAACGGGAACGAATATTTCAGTCAGGAAGGTTTAAAAGCCAAGGCAAACTGTGACTAGAAGTAGAAATTGTAGGAAACAAGCAATTAAGGTGGATACAATGCTCACCTCCTGCCCCAACTCCTTTCACAAACAACCCCATCCTGGAGCAGGTCTGCATCACCTCACACCTCAATTATTGCCATGGCTCCCAGCTTGCTCTCCAACTCCAGTCCCTCTTCACATGACTCCATCCCACCCACATATACCAAATTAATGCTTTGAAAATAGTGTTATCATCATGTAATTTTCCTTCTCAAAGCCATTTAAGGCTCCCATCACCTCCAGGTCAGATCTGAATTCCACATATTCTGGACTCTCTTCTGGACAATCTTGCTTTGACCTGTTTGGCTAAATTTACCTCTGGATCCTTCTCAACCTGAAGCTGACTCCTTCACCCCTCCCCCCCCACCGCCAATCTCCTGATGGGTTGTCCAACTTCTCTTCATCCAGTGTCCCTATGTTAACTTACACAGACTGCTCCTCAATCTCAATACATGCCAAATGATCTGTATCACCCTTTTGAGTTCTTTCCATATAATCTCATCATTGTTTCTGATGGTTTCATACTAATGTATCTGATCTCTTCAAGTTACTCAAGAGCAAGTTAATCAAGGGCAAAATCTCCTTCCATGTCTCACTTGCCTATCAAGATGCTACATGATATCAACATATTAAAACAATAGCTAATACTTATTGAGCATTACCAAAAACTGATGAGATGGAGGAAAGAGTGGTTAAGAGGAAAAGCTGTGAGAAAAACCAAGAGTTGTCTATCTCTTTGAAGAGACAGGAGTTACCTGTTTCCTGGAGAGACAGCCTATGTTTTCACCTACTGCCTTACAGTCCTAGAACTTACAGAATATTGGTTCTTAAATATTTCAAGGCTTGCAGACTCACTCAAGAATCAGATAAAAGGGGCTTCCCTGGTGGCGCAGTGGTTAAGAACCCACCTGCCAATGCAGGGGATATGGGTTCGAGCCCTGGTCCGGGAAGACCCCACATGCCGTGGAGCAACTAAGCCTGTGCACCACAACTACTGAGCCTGTGCTCTAGAGCCTGCGAGCCACAACTGCTGAGCCCATGTGCTACAACTACTGAAGCCTGCACGCCTAGAGCCTGTGCTCCACAACAAGAGAAGCCACTGCAAGGAGAAGCCCGCACACCACAACGAAGAGTAGACCCGCTCGCCACAACTAGAGAAAGCCTGCACGCAGCAATGAAGACCCAACGCAGCCAAAAAGTAGATTGAAAAAAAAAAAAAAAAGAATCAGATAAAAGCTATGGAATGTCTTTCCAGAAAAACGCTTGTATTGCAAACTAAATGTCTGCATTCAGTTTCTAGGGGTGTGGACTTCTAAGTCCTTGGGTCTGCAGTGTCCATGGACCCAGGTTAGGAATTACTAGAACAAACATTACATGATATGACATTTTCAAATCAAAGGTTTCTATGGTGTCCCCCAAAATCGACTCCCCTTATACAAGCAAACTTTTACAGTATTACCCTAGATATTGGAGACTTGGTGTAATGCGAACGGAAGATCTGGCTGTGTGTGTGTGTGTGTGTGTGTGTGTGTGTGTGTGTGTTTTCACAGCTTACCTATAAGTACACGTAAGCAAGTTTTCTTTAGTTTCAGCCTTATTCCTATTTTTAAAATGCTGACGCTTAGTAGGGGGATAGAGCAATTTATTATTATCTCCATTTGATCAATGAGGAAGGTAGCTCAGAGAGGTTATTTGATTTACCTATGATCACACAGCTAACTCAGTTCTCTGCTTCTTCTCTGGAACCTGTTGAAAATCAATGATCACTATAGAGGAATAAGAACCACTAAAGGTAGATTATTGAACTAGGGCTAAGCTGAAAGCAAAGAAATTGGAATTTGATGTTAAAAACCATTAACAATAAGAAGTGGTGCCTTAACAAGGATTCCAGATGTGTGGTCTTCATGCTTTCACCTGCAGGCGACGGCTGTCAATTTCTGCAGCCCATACAGGAGAGCAAAAGTGCTTTTTGAGAATGTGTAATGGCTGTTATGATATCTATATGTGGTAAGTGAGTCCATAAATGTCAACATGCTTCTCAGCATAAACTGGATTTTCAGGTCAAAAATCACCTGGTTCACTCCACGCTAGCGTTCTGGTGTAGTAAGTGTATTTAACCACCAGAAAAAAACGAATATCAGCACAGTTTATTTATAGCTCACTTCTGGCCTTTCAAAGTCCCTGTTTCCAGAACTCCTTACATTTTCTGCTCCATGAATTTCTAATGAGTTCCAGTTGAAAGTGCTACAGTTCTACATTCAAGCTATTTTAGAAAAAAAAAGGAGAAAAAGAGAAAAAAAGAAACCTGAAAAGTATGTTTCCCCCAACTACCAGGACTTGTAGCTGATATAGTCTACAAATTTTTCCTTCCTCTTGGCAAATGTTGGCAAATATGCTAGCAGTTGGACAGGCCAGCTATGTTTTTAAATCCTTTTAATTCTCTTTATAGTAACAGAAACATTTGAGGCTGATCTCTGAAGACTCTGTAGAGCACAGAACACCTGCAGCTCACCGTTTTGTGCTAACAAACACTCCATGTGAGCTTAACACAGTCAGGCAGGCTCAGAGCCGGCCCCCATAATCCTCCCAGAGTAATGAGGGTTTCTCTTCCCCTCTGACCTCACCTTCTCCAGCTTAAACCTGCTCTGGTAAATGGCACCCTTGCCCTCTGACCCTCTCCAAATGGCTCAATGAATCACATAAGGGCTCATAAAAATGATTTGACAATATGTCAGGAAGCAGAAAAAACTAAGTCAGTTCTACTTTGGAAATTGCTCAAATCACTAACAAACCCTCCTTCCTTCTATCCTGTTGCTAGAAAAGTTGATTATCCAGGATTAAAGCCAATGTTGATGACAGTCTCACAACCAAAGAGGAAAAAAAGGACATCATTCTCTCCCCTCTTTAGTCCTTCCCTCAAAGAATGAAACAAAACCAGTGTTGTTCACAACCTCTCTGATATCGGTTGAAATATCTTCACACATTATTAGATGTTTCTCTTAGAGTAGGGATTGTATTTGTTCCCTACCATTTATATCTATGCTCCTTTATATTAGTTGCTTTACTAGCAATATCTGAATGGGTTAAAAGAAATCTACTCCACTTCAAACCAACTATACATTAAAAAATTCGTATTTATCCAAAGCATACATGTATGAATTAACACTGTTTAGTAAAGAGATTCACTATAATATTTTTAGATGGAAAAACACTCTATTCTGCTAAATATATGTGATGGAAAGAAATATGTGCAGAATTTTTTAGAAAAATACCCAGTATGTGAGAAACTTCTTAACTTTGGGTGTTGTCAGGTTATTCCACTTATCAGTTGAAAACAAAAAGACACACACGTTACTGACATCAATAGGGAAACCCAAGCATATATAGTGCCTCAGGTCACCTGAAAGACAAACCAAAAAATATATATTCTTCTTGAATTTTTCTCAGCCTAATTATGGTGTTTAAATTTAGTCAATTACCTCTAGTCTGGTCAGGTCTCTGGAGCCCAATCCAAACACTAAAGGTTTGGGCATGAACACTAAAGGTCCATCCCATCTACCTTTCAAACGCAACGTAAATGTTGCCTCTGCCTGAAATTTATCCTTCACCCCCTCTCCCAACTAAAAAACAGTTCTCTCTTCCGTTTGATTTGCTTTCATGTCTCCCACAGACATTCATAAGCCACCATCTGGAACACTTGCTGTCATTCACTGACATTGAGTTTAGGTGGTAGAGCATTTTTCAAAATGAGTTGATGAACATTTTAAAATATGCATTTTGACACATTTAACAACTGGGTTTCCCCGTGCATTCCCCCATGCATTCGATATGTTGCTTCTCTGCTGGTTGGTTAATTTGTCCAGCCAAGAAAAGAAGCAGGGAACATAAGCAGATATGTGCTCACACCTAGTGCTTTTGTAACCATATTACTGCTATGCTGAGGTGCTGCTGACTTGTAAAAAATGCAAATGTTTTGTTTCTAAAACACACAGCCATTTTGTAGTTTATTCTTCTACCTAACAAAGGGCAAGGTTTGCACTGATACTGAAAATCATTAAGCAATTCCCAAATTTCGTTAAAATATTTCTTTTCAGATAGTGCTACATCTCAGTGTTTTTATTCTACTTAACCAGGGGGATAAAATGACCAACTCTATTTTCTTTCATTTTCCATTCTCATGATCTCTTCCTTCCTGGGGTGATGGGTGGGATAAGCAATATGGTAAATTAAGAAGAATGTTTAACAGAAAACTAGAATTCTAAGTTTAGACCACTCAATATAACTGACTCTGTGAACTTGAATAAGCTACATAAATTCTTATTCTCAATTTTTGCATCTACAAAAGTATTATGGGGTTATGTTAGATTTTACCTGAAGCATTTTTGGGGCTTAAAATTCTATTACTCTATAAAACTAAAATTTGATTGAAAAAAGAGGAAAATAACTAATGTGGATACAATAGAGATTACAAATATAACTCATCTATCAATATTTATCCTGTATGTGTGGTGTGTGTGTGTATATATATATATATATAATGTATTTATTTATTTACATCTTCACCACATTATAAAAGAGCAGTTGAGGTGGGTGGCTTACTTTGAGAGGAGGAAGAGGGGGAGGAGGGGAAGAGGGGGAGGAGGGGGAGGAGGGGGAGGAAGGGAGGAGGGGAGGAGGAGGAAGAGGGAGGAGGAGGGGGAGAGGGAGGAGGAGGGGGAGGAAGGGGAGGGGAGGGGAGGAGGGGGAAGGGAGGAGGGGGAGGGGAGGAGGGGAGGGGAGGAGGGGAGGGGAGAGGAGGAGGGGGAGGAGGTGAGGGGAGGAGGGGGAGGAGGAGGGGAGGAGGGGAGGAGGGGGAGGAGGGGAGGAGGGGAGGAGGGGAGGAGGGGAGGAGGGGGAGGAGAGGGGGAGGGGGAGGAGGAAGAGAAGAAGGAGAAGGAAAAGGAGAATGAGGGAGGGGGGGAGGATGAGAAAGAAGAGGAGGAGGAGAAGGGGAAGAAGAAATCTAACCTAGAAATAAGATTAGCCAGGGAGGGCATATTCAGATTCACTAATAAAACAGTAGGAAAAAAATGTCTGGGTACTAAATGCAAGGCTTCAGACTTGATCTGTTAATGGTAAGAATAAGAACATACGTAATGTTCCCAGAGCTAGCATATGATGATGAAATAGTCTACCTAGGTCAATCCAGAAGTATCTGTTAGATGGATAAAGGGATAATACTGTCTTTCACTGCTTGGAAACCCCACCCAAGAATATAAGCATTGTGAAAAACTGAAAGACATTTGATATGAGGATAGAAAGCATTTGCTATAGTAATATAGATGTTATTTTCAAAAAAGTAGTCTATAAGCTGTTTGTCAGAAGGAGGACACGTTATGCTTTCTTAATACAGAGGACGTGCAAGTAGAAACGGAGAACTTCAAATAGCTACACAGATTCTTGCCACCTCATCCCGATAAATACCTGAAACCTCTTTGATTTTTGCCTTGATGGACTTTTTACCTATCAGATGGTAAAAATAGTCAAGAATGATATACTCCAGAATGACTTCTGTTTGTAATAGATGGTACCAATAGTGAAAATGCCTTTTAAAATCACATTCAGAATAAAAGAAATAATTAAGAAGCATTAATACTAGGGGTATATATATATATAATATTAAGAGATAAATAAAAAGGCAGAATTTCTTAATTCCACTTTTGCTCTGTATTCTCTATTCAGGAGAACAATCTTCAAATTAAAAAGGCATACAAAATGCTGTGGTTAAAAGAACTGGATGAAGAAAGAACTTTCTCTACCACATATTCTTCTATCAGTGTAGAACTGACAGATCAATCAACAGAAGAAATAGATTATTCTAAAAGACAAAAAGTATATATGATAAAGGAGCCATTGAACACAAATGGTGAAAGAATAGATTATTAAATTAGGGATGGGATGATGATTTTCTATATAGTTTACACACACGCACACACACACACACACACACACACAGGGAGGCTAAGCAAGGGCATGTTTTCAGGCATGGAGGCTGCTTTGACTTAATCATGCAGGGGGCTCTGAGCAGTAGAGGTCACACCTCAGAGGTGGTTGCATTAAGTACAAGAGAGCTGGGGTATTTATACTCCAGTGTATTCAATGGTCATTGGTTAAGGGCTACCCCTAGGAAAACATTTTGTTTTATTTTATTTTTATTACCCATCTCAAGTCTTTTTTTTTAAATTTTTTTTACTGGAGTATAGTTGATTTACAATGTTGTGTTAGTTTCAGGTGTACAGCAAAGTGAATCAGTTATACATATACATATATCCACTCTTTTTTAGATTCTTTTCCCATATCGGTCATTACAGAGTATTGAGTAGAGTTCCCTGTGCTATACGGTAAGTCCTTATTAGTTTATCTATTTTATATATAGCAGTCCGTATATGCCAATACCAGTCTCCCAGTTTATCCCTCCCCCCCACCTCTTCTCCCTTGGTTAACCATAAGTTTGTTTTCTACATCTGTGACTCTATTTCTGTTTTGTAAATAAGTTCATTTGTACCATATTTTTAGATTTCACAGGAAAACATTAATTCCCAGAAAAGCTCGCCATGAGCACAGGCAACATGGGCTCTGATAGCCTGAGGACACAGCCCTCCAGCAAAGAGATGGCTGCTGGCTGAGAGAGGAAAAGCCTACCCGTGACCAGTGTGTAGGAAAAAGAAAGGGGATCTGGGGGAATTTGGGAGGAGTAGCGACAGCTGCCATTCCACTCCCTCGAAGGACATTTTCACTCACATGTATAGGGACCCTGTTTTTTTCAGCATTCTTGCCAGTCAACTGAAGATACATATTGAAAGCAGATATCATATCTGTGGAATGACTCAAAAACATAGGAGGTATAGCTAATAAACTAGATCAGTACTGGGAAAAAGCCTGAATGATAGGTGCAAACTAACAATGAAATTTGAAGAAAATAAAAATAAAGATCTCCCACTTAGCCTCAAAAAAATCATCTGGATAAGGTGTAACATGAGGGAGAGGTTGATTACAGCAAAGGATCTGGAAAAGACAAAGGCCTTATAGTTGACTTCAAGTTCAGTGTAAGTCAAGTGTGCCAAACTGGACAACCCACTGGACTTTCCACAGAGAGACAGTGGAAGAACTGAGGCTGCTTAATCCAGATGAGGAAAGAATTAGGAGAAATTGAGTGTGAAAGGAGGATTATATTTATTCCATGCTGCTCTAGAGGGAGAACTAAGAATAAGTGAAAAATCATAGGAATGCAGATTCTGGCTCAAGATGAAGAAGAACTTTCTCATCATTAGAGCTGGACAAACACGTCTTAGAAGGGTGTGAACTCCCAGTGCCTGGAGTTGTCTGAGCTGAGGCTGAATGAAATTCTGCAGAGATGGCATGGTGGGGATTGTTATATGGGGTGAGGGAAAGAAGGAGTTTGGACTGAGGACTCCACATCCCCTTCCAACTTAATTATTCTATGATTCCATAAATTTAGTTGGTGATTTTTCAATGAAATGGCTAATAGAAACGCCATGGGGCCTGGATACCCTCTTAATGGATGTATAAGTCTCTGAATTATGGAAACTGGCAACACTTACTGAGCATCATTCAAAATTCTAGCTCAATTGTGACAGCTTGGAAGGTAATGAGAAAGATTTGCTATCCTGGACACACCTATGATTATGACCAAGCAAAGAAAGCCAAGGAGAGAAAAAGACTCGGAAAATCTCCTTACAGAGAAAAAGGGGAAACTTGGACAAGTATGAGGAAAGGAAACACAAGGATCCCAAAGGAAAGACATTGTGCATCTACTCACCTTTGCTCACCCCTATTTCCTACTCACTGTTGTTTTGGATGCCTTTAATTTCTTCTCCTCTGGGCCCAATCAACAGCTGACCACATCTGTTCAATTGGAAGTATACATCATCTTGGTTTTGGAATATAGGCAAGTATGCACTTAGTTTTTCTCCAAGCCAGAAGGTTGCTCAATGTTGAAGGCTTCTGCCGGTGGAGAGCCAGAAAACAGGGAAAAATGGTATTGGGACAGGGAGCTGTGCAAGAGGGAAGCTTAGATTGTTGTCATTTCACATGTCTGTGAGCCCTTTCTGTGACCTTTCAAAACAGGGGGACACCCATCCATAAAGCAGAACCTCACGTAAATTATAAAGATATCCTTACACTTTATGAAACCTTCTTCTAAGATCTCAAAGTACTTCACCTAATTAACAATTTAATCTTTACAGATTTCCTAGGGGGAGACTGCCACAACTATTATTATGTTCCCTTTATGTATGAAGAGATTTGGAGGTTAATATTTAAAGCATAAATGGAAGAATCTAGACAGGAGAATAGAAGTCTCCTGAAACCCAATTCAAAAGCGATGTAATAGGTCATAGAGACTTTCCTGAACACAGTTTTGTAGGACTGATAACCCCAAAACAAATATGTTACAAGTCTTGGGTAATAAGTTAGTCACCTGGAAAGATTTTGGAATGACAGTAGAATTACATAATGCCTGTTAGATTTGGCAGGGGAAACTTTAAAACTTGCTACAATATAAGCTTCAAATGCTCTAGCCTCTTAGAAAAAGGACATTTAAAACTGGACTATTATCTTCTTTGGGTGTAAATTTCCAACCCTAGTAAGCACTTAGGTCCAGGGTATTTACAAACATCATTGTTTGAGGCACTATGACTGTTTTTACATTTAAACAGACACACTCACACGCAGAGAGGAATTAGTTGTTGGAAGGAAAAAGTCAACTAATCTTTTATTTTTATGATTTTTTCCAAGAACAATCTGGAGAATTTTGAGGTTAAATATTTTTTTCATTATTAAGACACTGCCTGGGGGCTTCCCTGGTGGCGCAGTGGTTGAGAGTCCGCCTGCCGATGCAGGGGACACGGGTTTGCGCCCCGGTCCAGGAAGATCCCACATGCCGCGGAGTGGTTGGGTCCGTGAGCCATGGCCGCTGGGCCTGCGCATCCGGAGCCTGTGCTCCACAACGGGAGAGGCTGCAACAGTGAGAGGCCCGTGTACCGCAAAAAAAAAAAAAAAAAAAGACACTGCCTGTACATTAAATAGTTCCTTTTTTTCACTTCAGGTGCAGTGGCAAGATAAACACGCAAATGATTTAGATTGAATCCATTTAGAATATTCTTGCACCAGAAGAGTGGAGATGTACTTTGAGAATGAAATCAATGGATGGGAAAAGTACACATGTCCAAATGTTTGCTGCTTGTTTCTGTGGTTCCTGGTGGATATGGTGCTTTGAGGCAAAGGAGACTGAATGATAGAATAACTTTTTCTGGTTGATGAGCATAATAAAAATGTAGTGGGCCAACAAGTTCACTAAACTATCTGCAAGGCTAAGAAAAATAGGAATAAATTAATGTTCATGAAACTTTAAAACCATTTTATTAGGTAAGGATGAACAAAAATGCTTGGAATCCAATGCTTGTTTGCTCTTTTGCTGTCTTCCATGTGGAACAGAATGAGGAATGTTCTATATGAAAAAGTGCAAACTCTGAAATAACCTATCTGGTTATGAACCAGGACAAAATCTGGAGCCAAACTATTAAAATAAAATTGATTCACAACAATGAAAAACAGTGGACAACAGAAACTCCTAAAAATTTACTTTGTCTCTTTAGAGGTTTGGGATTGTAGAGGTCATTTGCATTTAATATTATTGCTGGGAGCTCGTTTTATGACAATAAAAGCTCTTTGCTTTTTAATTGTTACAAATAATATGTACACATAGGCAGTAAAGAATGCAAACTAAAGAATTTATGAATCCAAGATGGAGAAATCCTAGATATATAGGATTTCTATATATCTAGGACTTCCCTGGTGGCACAGTGGTTAAGAATCTGCCTGCCAACACAGGGGACATGGGTTCGAGCCCTGGTCCAGGAAGATCCCACATACTGCAGAGCAACTAAGCCCGTGTGCCACAACTACTGAACCTGTGCTCTAGAGCCCATGCTCCACAACAAGAGAAGCCACCACAGTGAGAAGCCCACGCACCGCAAGAAAGAGTAGGCCCCGCTCACCACAACTAGAGAAAGCCCGTGCACTCAGCAATGAAGACCCAATGCAGCCAAAAATAAAATAAATAAATTTTAAAAAATAAATAAATAAAAAATTTAAAAAGGTCTCCCAGACCATTGAGAATCCATCATGGCCAAGTTTAAAAGGAAAAAAATATATGTATTTTTTATAGATATATAAAGTTGGACTGTAAGAGGAACAATTCCCATCCAAAGTTCAGATGGAAAACATGTAAATATGTGCAGTCAGTTGCTAATTAGTGGGCATTTGTTCAGTGTTGACTATGCCTTGGGTACTATCTGCAACTGCAGTTCTTAAACTGTAGAGCTAATTAGAAATCACCTGAAGAATGTGTCAAAAATTCAGATTACCAAGGCCCATCCTTAGAAATTCTTATTAGTAGGTCTGGGATGAGGCTAATATATCTGCATGTTAATAAAACACCATAGATTATTCTGATGCATACATTCTTTTGACCAAATTCTAAGATTCACTGGGTAGATCAAAAGCACAGCCTTTGAGTCATGTTGTGCCTCTTCCTATTCACATTGGACTCAAACTTGGTTTCCTCTTTTCTGAAGTGGATTTGTCACAAAAGGACTCCTACCTTCTAAAATTGTTATGAGGTCATATATGTAAGGCCCAGACACATAGCTGATGCTCAATTAACGTTGACTCTCTTCCTCTCTTATTAGATCTGTTGCTCTATTGAGAATCAAATGAGGCAGCAGGTGCCAATTCCTATCTTTAAGGTAGTCCTGATATGTTTAGTGGAACAAATTATTTGCCCCCAAGACATGAGGATCTTTTTTCACTTATTTCAATTAGATTGCATTAATCTCATCAAAAGACAAGGGACTGATATTCAGAATGAAATACCTTTAGGGCGCTGTCAATAAATTGCATCTCTAAAACCTCCAGATATTAGTCAAAGAAGCTACCCTTTCTGTTCTTTGGTTATACAAAGTGACATAGAGCAGTAGAAAGTTGCACCTATATGCATGTTTTCCCCCCAAAATCCATGAGGCTACATTATTGAGGAAGTGGTCCAATTTTTCAATGAATTTTATTGGAGTATAATTTTTCTAGAAAGAAATCAGACCATTTTAAAGTATACAGTTCAGTGAATTTTGACAAATGTATACATTCAAATAATCAACAATCTAACTAAGATATAGAACATTCCCAATATCCTATAAGTTTCCCCTATGCCCCCTTGCAGCTAATCTACACATCAGAGAGATATGCTGCTCTGATCTCTATAACCATAGATTAATGTTGCCTATTTTATTTTTTACTTTTTTTGTGGTACGCAGGCCTCTCACTGTTGTGGCCTCTCCCATTGCAGAGCACAGGCTCCGGATGCGCAGGCTCAGCAGCCATGGCTCACGGGCCCAGCCGCTCCACGGCATGTGGGATCTTCCTGGACCGGGGCACAAACCCATGTCCCCTGCATTGGCAGGCGGACTCTCAACCACTGCGCCACCAGGGAAGCCCTAATGTTGCCTATTTTAGACTTAGTTTCTTTTGCCCAACATAAGGTCAGTGAAATTCATCCTTATTTTTGCAGGTATCAGCAGTTCATATATTGTTGTTGCTAGGTAGTATTCTGTTGTGTAACTATATCACAATTTGTTTATTCATTAACCTGTTGGTGGATATTTGGGTTACTTTTAATTTGAAACTTTTAGGGGGGCAGGCTTGAAGATGGTAGAAGAGTAAGACATGGAGATCACCTTCCTCCACACAAATACATCAAAAATACATCTACATGTGGAACAACTCCTACCGAATACCTACTGAATGCTGGCAGCAGACCTCAGACTTCCAAAAAGGCAAGAAAATCTGCATATAACTGGGTAGGGCAAAAAGAAAAAAGAAAAAAAAAGAGACAAAGGAATTGGGACAGAACCTGTGCCTCTGAGAGGGATCTGTGAAGAAGGAAAAGTTTCCACACACTAGGAACAGCCCTCACTAGTGGGGATGGGCGGGGGGGGGGAGCTTCGGAGCCTCAGAGGAAAGCACAGCAACAGGGGTGCAGAGGGCAAAGCAGAGAGATTACCACACAGAAGATCGGTGCGACCAGCACTCCCCAGCCCGAGACACTTATCTGTCCGCTGGGGAGGGTGGGGGCTGGGAGCTGAGGCTCGGGCTTTGGAGGTCAGACCCCAGGGAGAGGACTGGGGCTCACTGCATGAAGACAGCCTGAGGGGGCTAATGCACCACAGCTGAGGGAGTCCAGGAAGAAGCCTAGGCCTGCCAGACAGGCAAGGGACCACCATTATGGGATGCGCGAGGAGAGGGGTGGGCCCGCCATAGGAGCTTCTTTCTCTGTGCACTCACAGACAGCAGGACACCTGCTACACGAGCTCCAGGGGCAGGTGCAAGCGGCAGCTGTTATCTTGGACCCCAGAGGTGGGCGTGACAGCTACCGCTGCCGCCGCTGCCACCAAGGGTCCTGTGAGGAAGCGCAGGTCACTGCCCACACCTTCCTGGAAGCCTGTGCAGCCTCCCGCTGCCGAGGGTCCCACAACCTGGGGCCAACTTCCCTGGGAGAGTGCACAGTGTGCCTCAGGCTGTTGCAACTTCCTGCCAGCCTCTGCCACTGCAGGCATTCCTCGCACATCCCAATTGTGACTGCCGTATCCCTCCCTCTCCACGGCCTGAGTGAGCAAGTGAAAACTAATCAGCCGCCGCTTTTGGCCCCACTTGCCTGGGTGGGGAACAGACGCCTGAGGGTGGCCCACATGCAGAGGCAGGCCAAAACAAAAGCTAAACCCCAGGGGCAGTGCGAACACACAAGAGGAAGGGAAATTTCTCTGTGCGGCCACAGGAGCAGTGGGTTAAATCCCTGCAATCGGCTTGGTAAACCCTGCATGTATGGAATATCTGAATAGACAACGAGTGTTCCCACAATTGATACCGTGGACTTTGGGGGCACCTGTGGGCTTTGGGGGCAAGTACACGCAGGAGTTGGGCCAGGTCAGAGTCTGAGCTGGCCCCACAGTGCCCACAGCAGGTCCAGAGACCTACCTAGAGTTTGCTTTCTGCTTCTGATTTGTGTTTGGTTTTTTGTTTTTGTTAGTTTAGTTTTCAGTGTCTGTTTCCATTTTTGTGTTCGTTCATTTGCTTGGCTTCTCTCTTCTTTTCGTTTTCTCTTCTCTTTGTGTGTGTGTGGGGGGGTGTGAGTGGGTGGATGTGTGTGCTTCTTGGTGTGTTTTTGTCTGTTTAGTTTTGCTTTCACCATTTGTCTTGCTGTTTTGCTTGTCTGTTCATTTTCTTTTTCTGTTCTTCCATGCTTTGTGGCTTACAGGGTCTTGGTGCTCCAGATAGGAGTCGGGGCTGAGACTCTGAGGTGGGAGGGTGAGTCCAGGACACTGATTCACCAGAGAATTCCCAGCGCCAGAGAATACTAATTAGCAAGAGGTCTCCTAGAGGTCTGCATCTCAACCCCAAGACCTGGCTCCACCCAACGACCAGCAAGATCCACTGCTGGATGCCTCATGCCAAACAACTAGCAAGACAGGAACACAACCCCACCCATTAACAGACAAGCTACCTGAGGTCATACTAAGCCCACAGACACCACAAAACACACTACGGGATGTGGCCCTGCCCATCAGAGGGACAAGATCCAGCTCTACCCACCAGAACACAGGCACCAGTCCCCTCCACCAGGAAGCCTACACAGCCACTGGACCAACCTCACCCACTGGGGGCGATACCAGAAGTAAGAGGAACTATGACCCTGCAGCCTGCAGAAAGGAGAAGCCAAACACAGTAAGTTAAACAAAATGAGAAGACAGAGAAATATGCTGCAAATGAAGGAGCAAGGTAAAAACGTACAAGACCGAACAAACAAAGAGGAAATAGGCAGTCCACCTGAAAAGAATTCAGAGTAATGATAGTAAAGATGATCCAAAATAGAATGAAGAAAATACAAGAAACGTTTAACAAGGATCTAAAGGAACTAAAGAACAAACGAACAGTGATGAACAACACAATAAATGAAATTAAAAATAGTCTAAAAGGAATAAATAGCAGAGAAACTGAGGCAGAAGAATGGATCAGTGAGCTAGAAGATAGAATGGTGGAAATAACTACTGCAGAGCAGAGTAAAGATAAAAGAATGAAATGAATTGAGGATAGTCTCAGGGACCTCTGGGGACACATTAAATGCACAAACATTCAACAAATTATAGGGGTCCGAGAAGAACAAGAGAAAGAGAAAGTGCCTGAGAAAATATGTGAAGAGATTATAGTCAAAAACTTCCCTAAATGGGAAAGGAAATAGTTAATCAAATCCAGGAAGCACAGAGAATCCCATACAGGAAAAAACCAAAGAGAAACACACTGAGACACATATTAATCAAACTATCAAAAGTTAAATGCAAAGAAAAAAATATTAAAAGCAGCAAGGGAAAAGCAACAAATAACATAGAAGGGAATCCCCATAAGATTATCAGCTGATCTTTCAGCAGAAACTCTGCAGGCCAGAAGGAAGTGGCAGGATATATTTAAAGTGATGAAAGGGAAAAACCTACAACCAAGATTACTCTAACCAGCAAGGATCTCATTCAGATTTGACACAGAAATCAAAAGCTTTACAGACAAGCAAAAGCTAAGAGAATTGAGCACCACCAAACCAGCCCTACAACAAATGCTAAAGGAACTTCTCTAAGCAGGAAACACAAGAGAAGAAAAAGACCTTAAAAACAAACCCAAAACAATTAAGAAAATGGTAATAGGAACATACATATCAACAATTACCCTAAATGTGAATGGATTAAATGCTCCAACCAAAAGACACAGACTGGCTGAAAGGATACAAAAACAAGACCCATATATATGCTGTCTATAAGAGACCAACTTCAGACCTAGGGACACATACAGACTGAAAGTGAAGGAATGCAAAAAGATATTCCATGCAAATGGAATCACAAGAAAGCTAGAGTAGCAATACTCATATCAGATAAAATAGACTTTAAAATAAAGACTGTCAAAAGAGACAAGGGGGGCCCTGAACCAAGATGGCAGAGTAGAAGGACATGCTCTCACTTCCTCTTGTGAGAACACCAGAATCAAAACTAGTTGCTGGACAATCATTGATGGGAAGACACTGGAACTCACCAAGATACCCCACATCCAAAGACAAAGAAGAAGCCACAATGAGACAGTAGGAGGGGCACAATCACAGTAAAATCAAATCCCATAACTGCTGGGTGGGTGACTCACAGACTGGAGAACACTTATACCACAGAAGTCAACCCACTTCCGAACTTGGGGTCCAGCAACAAGAGGAGGAATTCCTAGAAAATCAGATTTTGAAGGTTACTGGGATTTGATTGCAGGACTTTGGCAGGACTGGGGGAAATAGAGACTAAACTCTTGGAGAGCACACACAAAATAGTGTGTATATTGGGACGCAGGGGAAGGAGCAGTGACCCCAGGGGAGACTGAACCAGACCTACCTGCTAGTGTTGGAGGGTCTCCTGCAGGGGCAGGGGGTGGTTGTGGCTCACTGTGGGGACAAGGACACTGGCAGCAGAAGTTCTGGGAAGTACTCCTTGGCGTGAGCCATCCCAGAGTCTGCCATCAGGCCCACCAAAGAGCCCAGGTAGGCTCCAGCGTTGGGTTGCCTCAGGCGAAACAACCAACAGGGAGGGAACCCAGTCCCACCCATCAGCAGTCAAGTGGATTAAAGTTTTACTGAGCTCTGCTCTAATATGTATAAAATAGATAACTAATGAGAACCTGCTGTATAGCACAGGGAACTCCACTGTACAGTAGAAACTAACACAACATTGTAAAACAACTATACCCCAATTAAAAAAAAGAAACTTTTATGAATAAAACTGCTATGAACATTCATGTACAAGCCTTTTTATGTATGTATGCAGTCATCTCTCTTGGAATAAATTACTCAGTTGTATGGGTATATATGCATTCATTTACCTTGGAAATGGAATTCCTGGGCCATATGATACTGACATGTTTATATGAAACTCTTTTCCAAACATTTTACCATTTTATAACTCTCTTCATTAATGTATGAGAGTTCCAGTTACTTCACTGCATAACCATTGGACTTATCAGACCTTTGAATTTTAGCCATTCTAAGGAGTATGAAATGGTATCTCAGTGTGCTTTTAATCTGTGTTTCCCTGATGACTTTTGACTCAATAATGTTGTGTCATTGTTAAATGTTAATCATCTTTTCATGTTCTTATTCCTCTGTTTCTAAAGTGTCTATTCAAATATTTTGCCCATATTTTAAATGGAGATGGTTGTATACTTATTGTTGAGTCTTTATTATACCCTGAGTGGAAATCTTTTGTCATATACATATCACAAATAATTTCTCACAGTCTGTGGTTTGTTTTCTCATTTTCTTAACAGTGTCCTTGGAGAGTAAAAGTTTTAATTATGATGAAGTTAAATTTTCCAATTTTTTCTTATATAGTTTATGCTATTATTATTATTATCATTATTATTAGTCCTGTTTAAGAAACCTTTGTTTACCCCAAGAACCTAAAGCGTTTAGCCAATGGTTTCTACTAAAATATTTAGCATTTTAGCTTTTATATTTTGGTCTGTGACCCATTTGTATTAGTCTGGGTTCTCCAGAGAAACAGAACCAGTGGGACAGATAGAGACTGAGACATAATATACATCTTGATCTCTATCTGTATAAAGAGATTGATTATAAGGAATTAGTTTACACAATTATGGAAGCTGAGAAGTCCCAAGAACAGCAGTTGGTAAGCTGGAGAAACACCAATGGTGTAGTACCATCTGAGCCTGAAGGCCTGAGAACCAGGAGAACCAATGGTGTAAGTTCCAATCCAAGTTTGAGTCCAAAGGCAGGAGGCCCATGTCTCAACTTGAAGACAATCAGGTAGAGAGAGCAAACACTCCCTTATTCAGGCTTTTGTTCTATTCTGGCCTTCATTGACTGAATGAAGCCCATCCACAATAGGGAAGGCAATTTATTTTACTCAGACTAACAATTCATAGGGTAATTTAATCTAGATACATTCTCACAGGCACACCTAGAATAATATTTCACCAAATATCTGGGCCCTCCATAGACAAGTCAAGCTTACACAGGAGATCAACTATCACACTTTTTCTGATTAATTTTTTCTTATAGTGTTACGTAGGAATACAGACTCATTTTTTCCCCAAATAGATGTCTGGTACATTTGTTGAATGAATTTGATGCCTTAGTCAATAATAAATTGACCATATACCTGTGGGTCAATTTTTAGGCTATTAATTCTGTTCCAATGATCTTTTTTGTCTTTTTCCCCCCAATATAATATTGTTTGGATTGCTACAGTTTTATAGTAAGTATGGAAATCAGGTTTATCTTTTTCAAAATTGTTTTGGCTATTCTAGGATTAATTGCATTTCCACATAAATTTTTTAATTAGCTTGTCAATTTCTATGCAAAAAGCATAGAGGTCTTGTACAACTTTTATTAAATATACTCCTAAGTATTTTATGTTTTGTGATACATTTATGAATGATATTTTAAATATATTTCTACATTATTACTCATGTATAGTGATGCTAATGTATAGTGTGATACAATTGATTTTTTTCATATTAACCTTGTGTCCTGAAACTTTCCTAAAATTCATTTAATTCCAATAGGCTTTCAAAAAATAGGTTCTTTTTAATGTACTATGTATACAATAATTTGTCATTGTACAAAGACAGTTTTATTTCTTCTGTCCAATTTGTGTGCTTATTTCTTTCCTTGCCTTATTGCACTGGTTAGAACCTCCAGTACAATGTTGAATAGAAATGGTGAAAATGAATGTCCCTCCCTTGCTTAAATCTCAAGGGGAAAGTATTCTATATATCTTCATTTATCCTTATGTTATGTGTATTTTTTTTTAGATGTCCTTCATTAAATTAAAGATATTCCCTCCTATTCTTAGTTTTCTTAGAGCTTTACCATAACTGGGTATTGAATTTTACCAAATCTTTTTCTATACTTATTAATAAAATTGTATGACAATTCTCCTTTATCCTACATGATAAGCTACATTTGAATGTTGAGACAACCTTGTATTCCTGGAATAAGCCATATTTAGACATGATATATTCTTTTTAAAAGCATATTACTGGATTTGATTTACTAATATTTTGCTGACTTTTTTGTATCTATGTTTATAAGGGGTACTATTCTATAACATTGTTTAATTTCTTTGTCAAGTTTTGCAACCAGAGTTATGCTAGTCTTAAAAATTAGTTGGGAAATATTACCTCATCCTCTATATTTTTAAAGAGTTTGGGTAAGGTGATGTTATTTTCTCTTTAAATATTACAAATCATTTAATAGCTTTGAGGCTATTCAGATTTTTCATATAATTTTCAACCAGGTACCAAACCTGTTGTGTTATTCAAAGAATTCATCTAGTTTATTGAATTTGATTAATTTATTAGCAAAAAGGTTTTTTCTAATATTCCCTATTGCGTTTTAAAAATCTATAGGATCTGTAATAATAGTGCATCTTTCAAACTTGATATTGGTAAATTTTGTCATCTCTTTTTCTTGATCAGTCTTCCTAGAGATTTACTAATTTTACTCCTCTTCAAAAGAATCAGTGTTGGCTTCCTTAGTTTTCTTTCTATTGCCTATCATCTCATTAACATTTTTAAAATTTAGTTAGTTAGTTAGTTATATTATTTCCATCCTTCTACTTACTTTGGGTATAATTTGTTCTTTTTCTTTTCTAGATTTTCTAGTTTCTTTAGCTGGAAATTTGGGTCACTGAAATTGTCTTTTTTTTCCCTTTATAATAGCTATTTTTGCTATAAATTTCTTTTAAAGCACTTCTTTTGCTTGCACACCACAAAACTGTAAATGTTTTATTTTCATTACCATTTGGTTTGAATTTTTTTACTGATTCGCCTTTTCACTTCTCCTTTAACTCACATTATTTAGAAATGTGGTTTTGAATTTCAATATATCTGAGGGATTTCTAAATAGTTCATGATTTTTTAAATTTAATTCCATCATGGTTCTCCTGAACAACCAATGGATCAAAGAAGAAATTAAAGAAGAAATAAAAATGTTTCTGGAGGCAAGTGAAAATGAAAACACATATACCAGAACTTGTGGGATGCAGCAAAACAGTTTTAAGAGGGGAATTCATAGCAGTATATACCTACATTAAGAAGCAAGAAAGATTCCAAGTAAACAATCTAACCCTTCACCTTAAGGAACCACAGAAAAGAAGAACAAACTGAGCCCAAAGTTAGCAGAAGAAAGGAAATAATAAAGAGCAGCAATAAATGAAATAGAGAACAGAGGAACAAGAGAAAAAAATAATCTAATTAAGAGTTGGTTCTTTGAAAAGATAAACAAAATCAACAAATCCTTAACTACATCAACCAAAGAAAAAACAGAAAGAATCCTAATCAACAAAATTATAAATGAAAAAGGAGACATCACAATGGCTACCACAGAAATTGAAAGTATCATGAGAGGCTACCATGAACAACTATACACCAATGAACTGGACAACCAAGAAGAAATGAAAAAATATTTAGAAACATACAACTTACCAAGACTGAATCAGGAAGGAATAGAAAATCTGATTAGACCAACTGCTAGAAGAACATTTAATCAGTAAGCAAAAATCTCCCAACAAAGAAAAGCCCAGGACCAGATAGCTTCACCAGTGAATTCTACTAAACATTTAAAAAATTAACACCAATCCTTCTCAAACTCTTTGAAAAACTGAAAAGGAAGAAACATTCCCAAACTCACTTTATTTTCTTTTATTCTTTTTTCATTTTTTTAAAATCAAAGTATAGTTGATTTACAATGCTGTCCAAGTTCTTAGTAAACAGCAAAGTGACTCAACTATACATATATTTTTATTTTTATTTTTCAGATTCTTTTCCCTTACAGGTTATTACAAAATATTGAGTGTAATTCCCTGTGCTGTACAGGAGGTCTTTGTTGGTTACCTATTTTATATATAGTAGTGTCCAAACTCATTTTATAAGGCCAGCATTATCCCAATACCAAAACCAGAAAAGAACACTACTGGAAAAGAGAACGACAGGTGAATATCCCTGATGAACATAGATGCAAAAATTCTCAATCAAGTACTAGCAAACCAAATTTGGCAGCACATTAAAAGGTTCATATGTCATGGTCAAGTGGGATTTATCCCTGGCGTGCAAGGATCTTTCAATATACACAATCTATCAATGTGGTACATCACATTAATAGAATGAAGGAAAATAATCATGATCATTTCAACAGACACAGAAAAAGCATTTGATAAATTCAACATCTATCCAAGATAAAAACTCTTAACAAATTAGGCATAGAAGAAATATATTTCAACATAAAAAAGGCCAGTTTTCACAAGCCCATGGCTAACATACTCAATGATGAATGACTGAAAGCTTTTCCTCTAAGATCAGGAACAAGATAAGGGTGCCCACTTTCACCAGTCCTATTCAAAACAGTACTAGAAGTCCTAGTTAGAGCAATCAGGCAAGAAAAAGAAATAAAATGTATCAGAATTGGAAAGAAGAAGTGTCTCTGTTTTCAGATGACATGATTTTATATATAGAAAATCTGAAAGACTCAACCAAAAAACTATTAGATCTAATCAATGAATTAAGTGATGTTGCAGGATACAAACTTAACATACAAAAATTAGTAGTGTTTCTACACACTAACAACAAATTTTCTGAAAAGGAAGTAAAGAAATTGATCAAAAAACAATAAAATACTTTGGAATAAATTTAAGTAAGGAGGTGAAAGATCTTTACTCTAAAAACTACAAGACATTGTTGAAAGAAATCAAAGAAGACACAAATAAATGGAAAGGTATCCTGTATTCATGAATGGGAAGAATTAACATTGTTAGAATGTCAGCACTACCAAAAGACATCTATAGATTCAATGCAATCCCTATCAACATTCCAGTGGCATTTTTTACAGGGTTAGAAAAAACACTCCTAAAATTTATATGGAACCATAAAAAATCCCAAATAGCCAAAGAAATCCTAAGAAAGAAGAACAAAGCAGGAGGTATCACATTTCCTAATTTCAAGCTATACTCTTTAAGTTATAATCATCAAAACAGTATAATACTAGCATAAAAACAGACAAATAGACCAATGCAATAGAATCGAGAGCCCAGAAATAAGCCTTAGCATGTACAATCAACTAATATTTGACAAGGGAGCCAAGCATACTCATTAGAGAAAGGACAATCTTTTCAATAAATGGTGCTAGGATAATTGGATATTCACATGTAAAAGAATGAAACTGGACCCATATCTTAACACTACTAACAACAATTCACTCAAAGTAGATTAAAGACTTAAATGTAAGATCTGAAACCATAAAACTCCTGGAAGAAAACACAGGAATAAGGATCCTTGACATGGATCTTGGTAATGCTTTTTTGAATACAACACTTAAAAAAATAAAAAATAAACAAGTGTGATGCATCAAACTAAAAAACTTTTGCACAGGAAAAGAAATCAACAGAAAAGTTAAAAGACAACCTACAGAATGGGAAAAAATTTGCAAATCACATATCTAACAAGGGGTTAATATCCAAAATATTTAAAGAACTCATACAACCCAATAGCAAAAGAAACCCATTTAAAAATGGGGAAAGGACCTGAATAGACATTTCTCCAAAGAAGATATATGAAAGACCAACAGATACATGAAAAGATGTTCAATATCACTAGTCTTTAGGAAAATGCAAACTAAAACCACAATGAGATGTCACCTCACCCCTGTAAGAATGGTCATTATCAAAAATACAAAAGATATTAAGTGCTGGCATGGATGTGGAGAAAAGGGAACTATTGTGCACTGTTGGTGGGATTGTAAATTGGTACAGTAGCTATGGAAAACAGTATGGAGGATCCTCAAAAGTTAAAAACAGAACTACCATATGATTCAGCAATTCCACTTCTTGGTATTTATCCAAAGAAAACAAAAACACTAACTTGAAAAGTTGTCTGCACCTCCATGTTCATAGCAGCATTATTTACAATAGCTAAGACGTGGAAACAACCTAAGTGTCCATCAATGGACAAATGGATAAAGAAGTTGGAATATATATATACACATACGCACATACATATATGCTTATGCATGTGTATATACATACATAACTGGTATAAATGTATAAAACTGATAGATATATATGTATACGTATCACAACTTTATCCATTTACGTATATAAAAATAAATATATATATGGATTTTCTTATTTTTTATGGCTTAGTAATATCCCATTTTATATACACATATATACCATTTGTGACAACATGGATGGACCTTGAGGGCATTATGCTAAGTGAAATAAGTCAGACAGAGAAAGACAAATATCTTTATGATCTCACTTATATGTGGAGTCCAAAAACAAAAAACAAACAAACAAGAAAACAAACTCATAGAAATAGACGTCAGACTTTCTTGTGGCCACCAAAGGCAGAGGGTATGGGGGATGGGTAATTGGAGGAAGGTGGTCAAAAGGTACAAATTTCCAGTTATAAGACAAATAAGTATTAGAGATGTAATGTACTACACATTGACTATAGCTAACACTGTTGTATGATATACTGGAAAGTTTTTAAGAGAGTACAGGCATACCTTGTTTCACTGCACTTTGCTTTATTAAGCTTCACAGACACTACATTTTTTACAAATTGAAGGTTTGTGGCAAGACTGCATTCGAGCAAGTCTGTTGGATCCATTTTTCCAATAGCATTTGCTCACTTCATGTGTCTTTGTCATATTTTGGTAATTCTTGCAATATTTCAAACTTTTTCATTGTTATTTTATTTGTTATGGTGATCTGTGATCAATGATCTTTGATGTTATTACTACAATTTATTGAAGGCTCAGATAATGGTTAGCATTTTTTAGCAATAAGTATTTTTTAATTGAGATATGTACTTTATTTAGACATGTTATTGCACACTTAATAGACTATGGTATAGTGTAAATATAACTTTTATATGCACTGGGAAATCAAAAATTCATGTAATATGTTTTGTTGAAATATCTGATGTGTGTGTGTATTTGTGTGTATCTGTACAATTACATAATTTCATTAATTTTATGCTGATAGGGCTTATGAGCAATGACATACCATTAGTAATGAGCATATCTAGCACCCAAATTCTGGCTTTAAATATCAATGCAAAAACTTCTAAAAATAGTAAGAAAGGTAGGATATAAATTTAACTAGAGTAATTAGTCTGTATTCTATATAAAAATATAATCATAAAAATCAATTACGTACAATTGAATAGAATTCCTCATTTACAATAATAACACAGACACACAAAATACCTAGGAAAAATAAAACAAGAAGTGTTAAAAACCATATAATAAAAAACTTTAAAACCATATGGAAAGACACAAAAATAGACTTGAATTAATGGAAAGCCATACCAGGGTCTTGGATAGGAAAATTCAACATAAAAAAGATGCAAATCTCCTTGAGTTATGTTTTTAAATATTATAAGATCACAATTAAAATACTAATTCTTTTGCAGCTAGTCAAGATCTTTCTAAAATTAACAAAGAGCAAACAATCAAAGAGGAGCAGTCAAAGTCAAGAATGGAGTTCTAATGTATTTTCCCCAAGAACAGCATGAATCATCATCCTCACAAATGCCACATTTAATAACATCCTTCACTTTACCTTAAAATCATTAGGTGGGCTTACTTTTTAAAGCCCACAGTAGCAGGACTCTAAGGAAAAAACATATTTTCAAAGGAGTTGGGAAAAGGAAGGGAAATAATATATATTATTGTATTGATTTGATATGTTTCTGTGAACTACTGGTGATATGCTTTGAAGTAGAGGTAGAAGTAAATCTGATTAAATTAATGTAGCTGTATAAGTGAGCCAGAAACTGAAGGCAAAGGGAGAGGAGTTCTATTAGGTTCATTGAATTGATTATGAGTTGCCTACAGAGGCAATTTAAGAACTGGATATCTACATGTGGGACTTTGAGTCACCAAAGGGAACATGGTGATGGCCCTAGGACTGAGTTGGAAATAGATATTTCCAAATGGCCAGAAAAGGAAATAGGAAGGTAGCAGGGGACCTTTACTCTCTCATGACCTGAAGTCAGCCAAGTTCCATATTTCACTACTCTCTTCCACCAGCATTTTCTCATTGTACTATCATGCTTCCTTCTGCAAGGGTTGAGTGTGGAGTAGTGAAAAAATAGAAAATTTCAGTGAGAGAATAATCAAATAATATCATTAACAATTCAATGCACTTTAACAGTGAATAATGTACTGAACTATTTTTAAGCATTTGACAGTAAACTGAAGTTTAACTTATTGAAGACCACAACAGCTAAAAGTTATTTATGATTTGGAAAACACTTTTTCTAAATCAAAAATGTAATTTGCCTTTTCTTTTTTTTTTTTTTTTAAGACACAAAGAAATCTTCATCAAAAAGCAGAAACTCTGAAGATTTATTTAAGGAGAAAACTCTGGACAGTTTCAGTACATCACAGGACTGATTTTAGCCAAATGATTCCATTTGTACCTAATGTCAACTTTATTTACAAGTCATGAGCCAAGGATACCAAAGGGCAGTCCATATTTTGTCCTCTCTACGTTTTGTTCATCTCTCCAGTGAAGGGAGTCTGGACTACTACTCAGCAATGGGCAGGAGGCCAGAGTTCAGGGGTTGACCAGGAAGGATGGGAACCCTCCTTAGATCAAGGGCTCCCAGTAACAGGCAAATGAAAACAAAGGAAGATGAGAAAAGGGTGGAGGCTCGATGTGAGTTGCTGACTTTCTGAGTTTCTATTTTAAATCCCTTGCACAGAATCCCTAGGGCGGATGCCGTTCCTACACTATTATGGTCACCAGAAATGGGATTTGGCAACTTGGTTCTCTTTCCACCTCAGAAAGTCCAACACTGAAGCTTAACCAGGAAAAGTGCTTTAGCTCTTATTGTGAAAACATTATCTAAAGGTGTAGCCTTACACTGCACTTTGCCAACAAACACAAAAATGAGTATAATAAAACTAGATTCCTCAAGAACATTCAGTGCTCCATTGCAGAAAATATTTATCATATTAAAGCCACTGCTATAGAATGTTAAGTTCCTTCTCTCCTGACTTAACTGGAACTACATTTTGCACTCCTATTGTTTGTCCTCTTCTTTGATGTTTTCTCTGTCTTCTTGCTGTTTCCAGATGCTAGGTCTATGTATCCCCCAAAGGACATCATTCTGTTTTCTTTCTCTATCTGACCTTCCCTATATATATCAGTGAATCTCAGCTCCACCTTCTACATAAATAGTTCCCCAATTCACATTCTGACCCTGACTCCTCCTCTAAGATTCAGACTCATATCTCCAATTAGCCAATATTTCAACTTATATGCCCTGTCTACCTAGATGAACCTGTTCAAAACACCTTAGATGAAACATTCAGGTAATATTCCTTGTATAGAAAGCATGTGTATATAGCTATAGATGTCCTATATTGGCTTTTATAATCATAACCTAAGTAGGTGCATCCTGAATGCCCCCAAACACTCAGACACCTGGAATTCTTTAATGATTAAAAGGGGGGAAAAAAAGGCTGAAAGCCTCATCCCATACAATGTTCCTCTTGATCTTCTGAAGGATTCTTGAAGAAGAGGGAACAGGTGTGACAGAATGGGGGCTTATATTTCTACTAGTCACTTCTCTAGTCATCCTGTGCTCCAATTTCCTGCTTTGGTTAAATTCTGAGTCTTAAGGGCTGCTCTCTTCTTTATGATGCACATGTGCCAATGACTCCCAGATCCAATCTCTCCCTTGAGTGCTGGAATAAATTTCTTAAATGCCTCTTCAATACTCAACTTGGGTATCTCACACTTCAAGTACACAAAGCTGGACTGTCCCCCTCCACACACCCGTTTCTGTGATTTTCCTCATCTCAGAAAATTGGCAGGACCATTCATCTAATTCCTTGAGCTAAAAATCTAGAAGTCATCTTCGATTTTTCTCTTTCCCACACATCCAGCAATCTCTCTGCTCTATTTTCAAAATATATCCTGAATCCAAGCATTTCCCACCCCTTCTGATATTTTCACATTCTCTCACCTGGACAACAGCAATTTTATTGACTATTGTTTTACTCTTTTCAGGCTTGCCACTCCACATTCTAATCGCTTCACAAAAGCCACCATGACCCTCCAAAACGTAAGAACAAATTATCACTCCTTAATTCTAAACTGTCCAGTGGCACCTCCTCCAAACCCTTAAGCATAAAGTCCTCTGTGATCGTGCAGACACCTATTTCTCCATCTTCATCTCCAATCACGTTCTTCATTGTTTCTTAAAGCTCCAGCCACCAGTACTTTCTTATTCTTCCTTTAACACAACAAGCTCTTTGCATTTCAGGGCATTTGTACTTGATATTAGTTTCTACATGGAATGCTCTTTCACCAGATTTTTTATTCTCTATGATTTAGTTTAGATTTCTTCAACCTAACATGATTATTTGTGATTAATTTTAATCCATACTGTGAGGGTTCTTAGTGGTTGAAATGCTCTAAACTAGAATGTGCACTCCTTACCCAGGTTCTGTTTATTCCCTTAGGCCTTAATTTCTTTCGTTATAGCATTTATGATAACTATAAATTCTATTACATATTTACTTGTTTACTTTTTCATTGTCTGGTCCCCCATCACTCCATAGAGTATAAGTTCCACAAAGGTGGAATCCCTTGGACTGGCACACAACAGGCAACCAATACATGTTTGTAGATTGAACATGTGGGACTCATCATTCAACTTTTTTAAACTTCACTTTTCTCATTTGTAAAATACAAAAAGTGATTAAAAGGTTGAGGGAAGTATACCCCTGAATACTTGATATTCCCTTTTCTATTTGTCTGTAGAGTAATTCAGCTCTATTTCCATCTGGCCCATCTTGGCTACACTCTGGGGGAGCATCACCATTCATATCAAGGATCCTATCAGTGTGTATCAATAAACTAAAGACAGCTTTATATGTTAAAGAAATTTTGATATTTTTACAATTTTTTAATCTATGTATTTATTCTATCTACATATATATATTTATATGGGGTTATCTATGTATGCTCTATATGTATGTATTCATGTACTCTATATTATATTTTACAGCACAACTAAAGTTTAGTGGATATTGTTCACTTGCATATTATTTATTTCAAACTTTTCTCCAGTAAGATTAGGGGTGGCAATAACAGTACTAACTGAAGTCTTCTCTTTTGCATTATAAAGACAGTTGTGGGCTTATACAGTGCTTACAGTTTCATGTGATGCCTCAGATTAACTTGAGAAATATCAAGCTGTGTAATTCAACATCAGCAACTCTGTTAGTGCCTCCTCAGCATAAGGATGCTACTTTTTTCTCCCCTCAGCCTCCCTCATCTTATTTAATTTTCCAGAAGAAATGTCAAGATATAGCCTGGAAAAAGCCAAGTAGGTGCAGCAGGACTTGACCAAATACTTTGGTAGCTAACCCCAAACCATTTTATTTTGCAGATTCATCAACTATGTAATATCTGTATTTTTTTGAATCTTCTCTATTGCTAGTTTCACTTTTTAATTTTTTTAGCCTGAATCAAGACTGGTTGACTAATTCCCCTTGGAAATCCCCTGATAATTAATTTTTTACAGGTTAATCATTTTTATGAATTCGGCTGGGCACACTCTTGTTCTTTGAAAAGATCACTTCCTTTCACTGGATACCATTTCTCCTTTGCAATGAACATTTTAGGAAATCATTTTCCATGGCTACGGTTATATATTATTTCCTATGAGTGAGTGGCATATCCCATGATAACTTGCATAATTAGGAAGTAGAGAGTAACCTTCATTGAAACAAGGGTCACAACCTTCAGTTTGAGACAGAGTTATTGATTACCAAAGTCTAGTTTGATACACTGTGGGGATCAGGGTGGGGATCCACCCAAACTCAACATGGAAGAACTGTTATCCACCAGTCATCTAAGCATGGTAAGAATTTTCATGATGACAACAATAATAGTTTGATAACTATATATAGATGTCTATATTTACATATTTTATTCCAAACACCCTCCCCACTCCAAACTGGATGGTAAAGCAGGCAAGAGAGCATTCACTGAGGCCAAGATGAGGAAAATATCTAGTAATAGATACTACAGAAGGAGGAACACAGCATATCTCACCTGGCTGTGAGACCACTTTATTACTTTGGATACTCTCAGTACCTCTAAAAAGTTTTTGTGTTATTTTTCAATTATTAATACCATCTTTCAATCCTTAAGTCAAGACATTTGTGGGTATTAACCCATTAATCATCACCAGCATCCTTGAGGAATTAGAAGAAACCTCATTTTGCAGATGAGAAAATATATAGAGGCTGAAATCAATTAAATAACTTGCTCAAAGTCACCCAGCTTTGCAAACCCAGGTCAGGTCCATCTTATTGGAAAGTCCAACCTCTTAAATCCTAGGCTAGAGAGCTCACCTTGTCCCCACTCCACTACATATGCTGCAGTACATGGCGTGATTGGTAGACAGTGGTGAAAGCCCCGGACCCAAAGTCACTGGACCTAGTTCCAAGCCTGGCCTGACCCTTGCCAGCTATGGTCACGTCGCCTACTTTCCCTCATATGTAAAATGGATTTTGATAACATTAGCTTTACCTTCCTTATCAGCATCAAATTCAATAACACATAGGAAATGCTTGCACAACTGCAATGCACTGTTTCAATACATGCCATTGTGTTTCTTTGGAAGCATTCTTTTTTTCAGATTTTTAAAAATTGAAGTATAGTTAATTTACAATGTTGTGTTAGTTTCAAGTGTACAGCAAAGTGATTAAGTTATATGTATACACATATTCTTTTTCAGATTCTTTTCCATGATAGGTTATTACAAGATACTGAGCATAGTTCCCTGTGCTATACAGTAGGTCTTTGTTTATCTATTGGAAGCATTCTTAAGTCACTTTTTAATGCAGATATTCTTTGTCTGAAAATGGATAGTTTGCTCCTCAAGGGTAGTAATTAGGCTATCATTTCTTGGGGCTGTTTGCTCCCAGAATTCATCTTGTGCTTGACAGAAAAGCCCCTCCCATCCCACTCCACTCAGGTTCCCATATTTATTTTACCTGATTAATCACACCCTCTGTCCCTTGGAGAGAGAAGGCAGAGGGGAACTGCTGAGAGCCCATGACTGCTGGGTACTGATGCTGAGTTCTAGGATGTGCAGTGAGGTGCATATGTATTGGGGGAGGCATGGATTGAAGGAGGGGGGAAGCTCAAACAGATCTAACTTGTGTAGCTTTGGCTTATGTCTCTTAAAATAAAACTATTAGCAGACTTCCCTTCTTTGATGTAATTTCCATCCCTCTCTATTAGTCAATTTACCTGGCCACGTTCCTGAGATATCTAACCATAACCATGGGAGAGACCATTTTTTCTGATTTATTTATGTATTCCCCATTTCACACACTCTGCATTGATCATCATCTGTCCTCGTGAATTGCCCATAGTGATCAGTTCAATAAGTATGAGTGAAATAATCCCTTGGGCACCTGGACATTTTCCTGATCTTCTTGCTGGCTTCACTCTAGTTAGAAGCTAGGTGAAATACTACTTCAAAAAAATTCCTTGTAGTAAAAATATCACCAGTGTCTTGGTGTGCTTCGAGACCCTTTTTCTTCCTATTAGAGGGAAATGCACTCCCAGTTTATCTCTCATACACTTATATGTATGTGTACAAATATATGTATAATTTTTTGCTTAAATAAACATATAGATAGATAATATTAATTGCGCTGGGATTAGTGAGACCACTCTCCTTGTGCAGCTGATCACAGAATAATAGTGAAGAAGGATTTTATCCCACACAATACAGGAAATGGTTTCTTTCTCTCCTAAGTGCTAACCTTAGGATTCTCTGTTAATTTCCCAGGACTACCATAACAAAGTATCCCACATTACATCCTTTAAGCAACAGAAATGTATTTTCTCACGGTTTTGGAAATCAGAAATCCAAAATCAAGGTGTCAGCAGGCCTACCCTCTCCCCAGAGGTCTGGTGGTGGGGGGGGATGCGTCCAATACCTTTCTCTTAGCTTCTGGTGCTACTAGCAATCCTTGCCTTGTAGCTGCACAGCTCCAATCACTGCTTCTGTGGTCATACGGCCGTCTCCCTGTGTCTCCACACTGTCTTCCCTTGGTGCGTGCCTGTCTCTGTGACTCTTCTATTCTTATAGGGATACTAATCATATTGGATTAAGGACCCAAGCTATTCCAATATGACCTCATCTAACACATTACATCTGCAATTACTCCATTTCCAAATAAGGTCACATTCTGAGGTTCTGGGAAAGACAAGAATTGGAGGGGCCCCTATTAGACCCGGTACAGATTCCCTATGATGCGGCAGCCAGAAATCAAAACCTGCCATTTCTTTGTTGTTTTGAAGGGATATTTGCAAATAGCTAAGTGAACCTGCAGAGGCTTCAGGAGTAGGTTCTGGTGGAAAGAACAGGGTGATCAGGGCTGACCCTTCTGGCCCTACATCAGAACTCTTTTTGCACATACCTTCTACCTAAGACCTCTTCAGTCAGGTATATAGTACTGATATATAATACTTGAGCTCTAGAACATAGAGTTTTATAATTACATTCACAATCCTTTATCCTCAATTCTAGAATCTATAAAGAACTGAAAGCTGAATTTTTTATTTTTTTCTAAATTGAGTACCAATTCTCTTCTGGTAGCAAAACCTGACCTGAATTGACATAGGCCTCTTTATAATGTGAATATTTACATGTTTCACTGAAAAATTACTGTATTATATTAAGGGGTGCTGTCCAGACACCCCTTAACACTGGGAGTTTTATGTTATATACTGTATATGCTCCCTATTACTTTTCTTAATTCTGAAAAATTTCTAAATATGAATTCCCAAATGCATCTGGCTTCAAGGATTTTGGAAAAGAAAATACAGGCCTATTCTTTCAATTATTTTTAATCCAATCAAGTAGAAAAGCTGCCACCATTAGCTTTGAGCTCTTCTAGTTCAGTGGTTCTTAGACCTGCCTGGGTACTGCAGTCACCTGGGGAGCTTTGGGACGAAGTAAGAGAGTAGCATTGACATATATACACTCCCAAATGTAAAACAGATAGCTAGTGGGGAGCAGCTGCATAGCACAGGGAGATCAGCTCGGTGCTTTGTGACCACCTAGAGGGATGGGATAGGGAGGGTGGGAGGGAGACGCAAGAGGGAGGAGATATGGGGATATACGTTTACGTATAGCTGATTCACTTTGTTACACAGCAGAAACTAACACACCATTGTAAAGCAATTATACTCCAATAAAGATGTTAAAAAAAAAAAATCCTAAGGCCTGGGTTTACCGGAGGCCAATTTAATCGGAATCACTGCAGGCAGGACTTAGGCATCATCATTTCTGAATCTCCCCAGCTACTTCCAATGTCTAACCAAGTTTAAGAACAATGGCTCATCCTAACCCAGTCATTCCCACAGTCCTTTCCAGTTGAGCCAATCCGAAGTCCATTCCACACCCTCCCATGACGGGATCCTGACAACACCCCCATCACCACCACCACGAGGCACAAACAGCTGCAGGCAGCAACTGAAATTGGTAAAAACAAAAGGAGTTCAGAGGTTATGGGCTGAATTGTGTCCCCCTGCCACTGTCACCAAAATATATGTCCTAACCCTGAGGACCTTATTTGGAAATATGGTCATTGCCAGTGTAGTTAGTTAAGATGAGGTCATAGTGGAATGGGGGGGGGTGTCTTTAATCGGATACGACTAGCATTCTTGTAAGAAGAGTAGAAGAAAGACACACAGAGAGGAGAAGGCCGTGTGAAGACACAGAGATTCCCGGGACAGCCATGTGACAACAGAGGCAGGTATTGGAGTGATGCACCTAAAAGCCAAGGATTTCTGGCAAACACCGGAAGCTAGAAAGAGGTAAGGAAGGATTCTAGATTTCAGAGGGAGCATGGCCCCAGCTAAAACCTTGATTTCAAACTACAAGGATGAATTTCTGTTATTTTAAGCCACCTGGTCTGTGGTACTTTGTTCCAGCTGTCCTATGAAATGAATACACCCTGTTTATGGGAATGAAGCACAGCCCCGTGTTGGAATGTCCCCAAAGCTCTCAAGCTCCACCATGAACAGCAAGTCATGGATGTCAAAGCACTGTAACTAGAGGTGATTGAAGGGGACAGCTGCTTCACCATGAGAAATGGAAATAATCGTAACTAACGTTTATCGAGGGCTTCATATCTTCCAGGCACACATGGCCTACACTAGCTCATTTAATCCCAAACAACTTTTTCAGTTAAATACTATTTCAATCCTCATTTTAGAAAAGAGAAAGCTGAGGCTCCCAGAGATGAAATAATTTGCCCAATGCATTACAATAATGAGAAGAAGAGCCAGGATTTGAACCCAGTGGTACCTGACCCTAAAGCGCCTGCTCTCCATGTCAGCTTGGGAGAAGAGTCTTGGTGAGCCCAGGGATCTCATCAAGGGCTGACTCTTTCTTTAAGAGTCAGAGGCTTAGTTCAGTCCGTTGCCGCTGCAAGAGTGGGAACCAGGGCTCTGCAGTGACAAACACAGGAGTCTGGCATTTGCTCTTGCAGCTGCCAAAAAGAATTAAACCAAGTGAATGAAAGCGCAGGAAAGGCAACAACAAAAATGCCAGCACCAGCAGCAGCAGGAGGGAGGGCCCAATTACTACTGGTTGAAGTGTGAGGAAAATTAAAGTTGGTGATGGTTCAAGGTTCTGTTGAAATTCCAAAGCAGTGGGCTTGCATAACCATGAAACATGGAAATTAAAGTATTACTGATGCTCACACTGTTTATTTCAGGACTTCATTTTCTGTCTCGCTTTGTCTCAACAAGTCTCAATTCAGTCACGCACTAACCACCACAGAGAAAGGAAAAAAGATAGAGATGTGTGTGAATGTGTGTGTGTGTAAAAATGTAAATAAATTAGGAACAGGGAAAACTACAAAAAGCATAATCTACTTTGCTTCTGGCTATGCCCATGAATATTAGGAGAACTGAAACAAATTGCAACCATGATAAGGTCCCAACAAATTAAAAACATTTTTCAGGCAAAAGCTTTCTGAATTCACCAACCAAAGCATTGATAACTTCTGAATCTTTGACAATAAGTCACTAGATACACTGAGCATTTCTTATGTCCCAGATGCAGACACAGTTAATCCCCATACGAACCTTACAAAGAAAGCACGATTATCACCATTTTGGAGAGGGAGAAACTGAGCTTACAGAACTGGAATAACTGGCACCAGGTAATAAAGCTACTAAGAGGAAGAAACAAGAATTGAAACCGGGGTTGATTGTCTGATCTGAAAGTTAGATCTCTAAGTCACTGTGTCATTTTTCTCCCGCTGTACTTCTGCCCTCTAGCTGACACTACCCACCCTGCATTGTTCAATGCCTTCCCTCCCCTTGGCACTTTTCATAGTTCTGTAAGTGCTACGTGTGTGTTGATGACTAATTGCACAGCTCTATTTTTCTCAGACTAAAGATTTGAAGTTATCAAATCAGCAAAAGCAACCCAAGCTTACCTTCCCACACACTTGATGACAATGCCTTCTTCAGTGTGTTTGTACTATACTTGAGGCAAACAATGGTTTTTCCCATAGCCTTTTCAGAGCAGAGTGACTGCACAAAATTTCAACTAAGGCTCCTGTTCAATTTTCCTAACGCAGTACTCACTAGCCAACTTGTAGTTTGAAAATTAAAAAAAAAAAATTATATCTGCACACCAAAATTTGATTTCAATTAGTTCCCTTAAACAAAAGAACAGGCCAAAGATGGTTGTTGCTTACCCTACCCTTCCCCATCACAGAGCAACAGCAGTATAACACAGTAGGTCCCGGGGAGTATGGCAAAAGTAGATTGTTTTTATGCCTCGTCCTTTCACAATATGGATAAAAGACTAAAAGATCAAATTCAGCAAAAGAAATGCCCTTAAGTAATCAGATCATCTTTTTAAAAGTTCAGAAACTTTGTAAAGATTTAAAAAAATGAAAAAAGTAAGAAAGTGAATTGGAAAACTTAATATACAGGTTCTCAAGTTCAGTCTGAATAAACAATATTTGGAGAAAATTTTGCCTCACTGATCATGATACTTTCTGATCAATTGACAAAGATGGTTATAGAAAAAGAGTTCTGGGTCAGAGATGGTGCTAAATGTTCACCATATCCTGTTTCATATTCCTCATTCCTGAAAATAATAAAAAGCTGTATTTTCCCACCCCTCGAAGGGTGGTGAAGGCATAGGATGAGTTCTAGCCAACAAATTGTGAACAGAAGTGACAAGTCACTTCCAGGATGAGGCGCCACATGGAGGAAATTCAATTCTCTATCGCTTCCCCTCAGTGATCAAGGAGGTCTCTTACCGAGATGCTAGAGACATAAAATCCCCTGCATTGTTGAGTTCTGGAAATGTTGCCCTGGAGAGTCACCAAAACCTGTAGCAGATTTCATGCAAGTGAGGAGTATAATTCAACAGGAAAACCATTTGAGCCTGGTGTTTTCTTTGTGGAAAGGGTTTTAATAAGGAACTTTGTTTCTTTAATAAGTGGAGTGATATCTTGAAATTAAAGTATTACTGATGCTCACAATATGTATTTCAGGATGCCATTCTCTATCTCACTTTCTCACAACAAATCTTGATTCAGTCATGCACTTACCACCATATTTATACAGGAAACGTCCATTTTTCTCTATTTTTAATCTCTTTTTTTGTATTTCATTGACTATTTTACTCTTGTATTTATTGTTTCCTTCTTTCTACCTCTTTTGGATTTGCACTATTTTTTTTCCAGCTCCCTAAGGTGGAAAGGTGTTAATGACTTCTTGGGTCATTGATATTAGACCTTTCTTTTTCAATGTGAGTATTTAATATTCCATGTGTATTTGAAAAAAAGTACATTCTCCACCTGTTGGCTGGAGTGTTTTCTGACAATTAGGTAAAGATGATTGATGGCATTGTTTATTGAAATCTATATCTGTAATATCTTTTTCCTTCAGTTGTCCTATTGATTGCTTAGAAGAGGGTATTAAGAATCTTTCACTATAATTGTGGATTTTTCTATCTTTCCCTTTGATTCTGTCAATTTTTGTTTCAGGCATTTTGAAGTGCTGTTATTGATATTAGGTACACATATATGTCTTCCTGATGAATTGGTCCTTTCATCATTATGAAATATCCCTCTATCTCTGGGAATCTCTTGTCCTGACATATTCTTTGTCTGATATTGATAGTCACTCTAGCCTTCCATTTGCTTTCAACTTATTTGTGTTTTATATTTAAAGTACATATCTTACAGACAGAATGTAGTTGGGTCTTTTTAAAAATCTAATATGACAATGCCTTTTAACTGGAGTGCTTAGAGCATCTACACTTAATATCAGTTTTGAGATAGTTGGATTTAGGTCTACCATTTTACTATATGCTTTTTGGTTGTCCCCTCAATTTTTGTTCCTTAGTTCCTCCTTTTCTGCCTTCTTCTAGATTAACTGAATATTTTTAGAATTCAATTATAATGTATGTATTGAATTTTTATCAATATCTCTTTAAATTTTTTTGTTGTTGAGATTACAACAAACCTTTGACTTTTTAGAGTCTACTTAGTGTTAATATTGCATTACTTCCCCAAAAATGTAAGAGGCTTGCAAATATGTATGGCCATTTACTTCTTTTCTTTGTCCTTTATGCTAAATTTGTCACATGCATTACATCTATATACATTGCAAAGCTCCATAATAAATTATTGTTATTTTTACTTTAAAATCTTCTTTTAACTAAGAGGAAAATATTGTCTATTATATTTGACATTATATTTATGAAGTCCAGGGCTCTTCATTTCTTCCTGAAGACCTGAGTTCCCATCTGGCATCATTTCTTTTCATCTTGAAGAACTCCCTTTAGCACTTTTTATAGTGTGGGTTTGCTGGTGACAAACTCTCCTACTTTCTTTTTATCTGAAAATGTTTTTGTTTTGAGTTCATTCATTTTTTTCAGCTTTATTAAGGCATAATTCATTCTTGAAGAATATTTTTACTCGATATAAAGTTCTGCTTTGAGAGTTTTTTCTATGTAGCCCTTAGAAATGTTGTTCCACTCTTTTCTGGCCTTTGCTGTGACTTATGAGAAGTCACAAATTGTTTTAATCAAATAGTTCACCTGAATGACTGTGTCTTTTTTCCTCTGCCTGCTTTCCAGATTTTCTCTTTATCTTCGCTTTTAGCAGTTTGACTGTGATATGCATAGTTGATTTTCTTTGCATTTATATCTTTCTCATTCACAGAACTTTTTGAATCTAAAATTAATTTTTAAAAAATTTTTATTAATTTGGGTAATTTCAGTAATTGTTTCCTCAAACTTTTTTCTCTATTATCTATCTCCTCTTTTTATGAGGCTACAATTAGGCTTTTTGAAATTGTCCCACTGGGCCCTAAGACTTTGTTCTTTCTTTTTAAAAAACTGTTTTTTCCTCTGTTGTTTAGATTGAATAATTTAAACTCATCTATTTCTATGCTTACTATCTTTTTGTTCTATCATTTCCAACCTGCTCTTAAGCCCATCCAGTGATTTTTTTTATTCCAGATATTTTATTTTTCAGTTCTAGAAGCTTATATTGATTTCTTATAGCTTATATTTCTCTGTTAGGATTTCATATCTTTTCAATAATAATGAACATACTTTTCTTTTCATTTTAATTTTTTTGCCTGCGTCAGGTCTTAGTTGTGGCACTTGGGATCTTCGTTGAGGCATGCAGGCTCTTTCATTGTGGCACAAGGACTTCTCTCTAGTTGTGGCGTGTGGGCTCCAGGGCACATGGGCTCTATAGTTTGCAGCAGGAGGGCTCTCTAGTTGAGGCATGCGGGCTCAGTAGTTGTGGTGCGCAGGCTTAGTTGGCCCGCAGCATGTGGGATCTTAGCTCCCTGACCAGGGACAGAACGCACACCTCTGCATTGGAAGGTGGATTCTTTACCACTGGACCACCAGGGACGTCCCTGAACATAGTTTTCTTTCTTTTTTTTTCTTTTTTTTTTTAGCATAGTTGTAATAGTTGCTTTAAAATCCTTGCCTGCTAATTTCAAACTTATTTTTTTTTCTGGATATTGTGATTTTTATTTTTTTGTGGTACGCGGGCCTCTCACTGTTGTGGCCTCTCCCGTTGTGGAGCACAGGCTCCGGACGCGCAGGCTCAGCGGCCATGGCTCACGGGCCCAGCCGCTCCGCGGCATGTGGGATCTTCCCAGACCAGGGCATGAACCCATGTCCCTTGCATCGGCAGACGGACTCTCAACCACTGCGCCACCAGGGAAGCCCTATTGTGATTTTTTTTTTTTTTATTGTGGAGACTCTGGATTATGTTATTTCCTTCAAAGAGTATTAATCATTTTATAGCAGATAGTTAAACTGGCTGGAACTCAAACTACAAATTCTCTCTACCCCGCACTCGACAGCAGCAGACTCCCTTTTCCATTCTTTTAGCCTTTGTTATGTTGTTTGGAGTCTGTTCTTGAAGCCAGAAGTCTGATGATTTTCTAGCTAAGTCTGATGATTTTCAGCCCTACAGAGTTTACACTGGGGACTGCTGTCACCTTAAGAGTATTTAAAGATTTGGAAACTCACTAAGCGTTCTTCCCTTCTTCTAAGTGTTGACTCCACTCTAGTATTTTCCTGGTTTGGTCATTTTCATGAGCCTTCAGGTATTAGTTCTTTAAATTTCATCCAGTGTTTACAAGTATTACTTGCTGTAGGGTTAGTCCAATAGGACCTACTTGGCTATTTTGAGAAGTAACACCTCCCATGAGTGAGGAATAAGCTTTGTGTTACCTACAGGTATTAGGAAGCGACTTGTACTGCAGCATGATTTAGGCTGTCTTGACTACTACAAGGTACCAACTACAGTATTTTTGTTTTTATTTTAAAATAATTCAGTTTGTTTTGGAAGCAGAGCTTCTTGAGTTTTTATATAAGGTGTTTAAAAGTATAATGTCATTTTTATTGGCTTTCATAAATTTGCTGTGGGACATTGATCTTGCAAAATAAAATTTGTTAGTCATGGTACTTTTCACAAGAGTAACCCTGGCAAGGTTAATTGATTATTTTATTCAACACTGATTTTCTTAATATTAGTACCATACCTTCCTGCCCATTGAGACATCCTTAATTTTTTTCCTTGCTATTTAAATTATTCTAGACATTTTATATTTTTAAAACATAAAGCTTTAAACCAGACCAGCTAATTCTTCATGTAAGTATTTTATTTTGTTATAGAATGATGCTGCACTTCTTTCCCTCTCTATAATCTATCTCTACTCCTTCCCATCACAGGAGCCTGCATTGATAAAGCTAATTTCATTTCAAACACTCAATAGAATTATAAGAGTAATTAAATCACTTTTGCTTTGAGCTTTTATTTAACATTCACTGATAAATTATCAACGCCCCACTATTCACAAATCTATCATTTCCCTCCAATCTTTGATAGGTGAGGGTAGGGCTACCTGTGGTTCACATATTCACTGTTAGTAAATAAAACATGCAGTGTCTAGGAAATTATATAATATTGCCCAACTTCACACATTGGGATCATATACTTTAAGTTATAAAAAAATTCTCAAGACAAGTTGGGGATTTAGGTAATTGCCCAAATTCTCTACTGGATTCAAGAATCTCAATTCTCCATTCTTAAGTATCTTCCTGTAATTTAAGAAAAACAGAGAAGTTGTGCTCCCATTTATTGCCTATCTCTTCTTCCATTCATTCATTTACTCTATGTCCTTTTTGCTTCTCACCCCTGTGGTCCCACCTTTTCCGGTTGGTTGTCAGTGCTGTTCCCAATGGCTCCCTACTTCAATGGCACAGGTTATTATAGGTTCTTTTTTTTTTTTAATAGGAAAAGAGTAGAAGAGAAAGGAAACTTATTCTGCCCTCAGGGTGTGGGGTCAGTGAGAACATTTTTTTCACACTGCCTTGATTAATTATTCTATTAGCATTATGCAAGCAAGTCTGCACCCTTCTCATATTCTCACCTGGTATGCCTTCTAACCTGACAGAAGAAAGGAGAAGGGGAAAAAACTAAAACATTATGACACCTACACCAGGTGTTGCAATAGGTACATTGGAGCAGTGGTGAATGAAAGCTCGGTCTAGTGGAAAGTCAAGTATATGTACAAATAATTCTAACATAATGTGGAATAGATCAGGGCTGCAGGATTTACAACATTATCAAGTACTGGGAAAGGAGTATAACTCTGTTACTTTGCCTAGAGGGTTTCAGAAAGTTTTAAACACAAGGATATGACATTTGAACTGAATTGAACTGAATCACACCATTAGCCCTTAGTATGACAATCCTTTCTACCTGCAGCATCCTTTCTCAACTCTTTCCGACACTACTGACTGACACTATTCAGGCATTTGCCTAAGTGTTACCCAGTTACAAGAATCTTCATGATCATACCTTCAGTGATGATGAACTCTACCACTCTCTATCACAGCTCCCTCTTAATTTTCTTCCTACAGTTAATCACCTTCTTTATTGATGATATATTTAATCATTTTTTGCATTCATTCATTTACTGTCTGTTTCATCAACTTGAATGTAGGCTCCCTGAGGGTAGGAATCTGCATCTTAGTCATTATTATATTCCTGGTGCCTAGCCTCATGTCTGTCACATAGCAACTGCTGGATAAATTTGATCAAATTAATTTTAATCTAGCTGAGTGTTTTTATGTCTATCATCTCCATTAGATTGTGAACCTCTAAATAGAAGCCAGTTGTAATCATTTTGCAATTTCTTTTTTGTACAGCAATTCCTCCTGTCCTCTCATACGTGGTAGGAGCTCAAGAAGTTCTTTGTGCATAAATAAATACACAGATTATTCCATTATCCACTACTTTTATTGGAAGGCAGGTTAAAAAAAAATTCTAGGCTGGAATTTTAAAAAATTTATCAGAAAGTTTAAGGAAAAAATAAGTTGTGTTACTCCAACTTAAGCAAAAACGGTTCTGCCATCTCACAGGAAGAAAAACAAAGACAATCTCTGAGATCACTTTCTATATTTTATTGGGGATAAGATAGTGACAAGATGAAATATTCAAGAATGTGACCAATAAATAGAATGCTTTGAAAATGTTTTGATTTTTATCCTTGGACATATCTTGGTATATTAGCAGTTTACAAGGTGACAAGAGATGACATTTCCTCCCTGCCAATGTTTGTACATTCTCTTTGCCTGAAATGTGGCAAACATCTTGAATTTATTCCTTGATGTCTCAATTTTAACTTCACGAGGCCCTTCAAGTGGCAATTCTACCAGCATGAAGATGAGTCAGAGCCAACAGAAGTATAAACTTTTAAGAGTAAGCACTGTCTGATTTTAAAACCTATACTTGCCCGTAATAAAATTGTTTTTTAGTTTTATGTCTTAGTAGGACTTTTTAAAGTCTAGTACCCATTTCCTATCATAATAATCTTGGAGTCCTTGACCAGGGTTAAAGAAACCGCTATAAAGGTCAACTGAATGATAATTAAACATCTGGCCAGAGCCTTTGCTGTTGAGTCCATTCAAAATGAACAAATATTGAATACCTACTACGGGCACAGCCGGAATCAAATAGATATCACTGGTTCTGTCATTGTGTGCAGTCTGGTGGGAGATGCTGGCATCAAAGCAGGCAATTACAGTTCCAACATGGTGAAGGCTAGAACAGGGTATACGTGTGATGCCATGATAGCTCTTAGGAGGGGCACCTAATCTACACGCAACCAGGAAGAGCATTCCCCAGCTGCATGTCAAATGCTATAAAAGATATCTTGACCCTGGTTTATTTTTTTCCAGAATAATCTGTATCTTCAGAGTAGCTTTTCTTTAAGCACTGCCATCACACTCTTATTTATTGAGTTTTATCCTTAGAATACTCAGTGGTAATTGATACTCAATCTATCCTATGTCTAAATTAAGCGGGTGCTCACATAACAAAGCCACCTCTGAATTCCAGGTTATGAGAGTTCCCTGCTGCTAAAAAGACACATGTTTAAGCTAGTTTTGTCGCTCAATAACTAATCTTCAGTGTGTGAGAACCAAGACTGATCTGCTTTATATCTCCAGAGTAATTATTATAGCAAGTATCTGGTGCATCAAAATTTTTGAATTGGTGGGGTCTGAGTTTATGAGATGAACTAAACTTGATACAGAAAAGCAATTAAATTTTGTAAAGCATAGGTAAGAGAGATATGCCACTCTTATGTGGCATATCTGGAGAAGTTGCAAGGTAGAGATCTCATGGAGATACTGGCCATTGGAGATAATATGGTCAGATTAAAAAATTCTATCTACCCTACTCACATGACCCACTAGTACTGAGCACTTACTCTCTCCCAGCAACCAGGGCAATTATAGCTTATTGTATGTATTGGCTTAGATGTTTTTCTTTACTATTAGACTGAGAGTTTCTTGACAGTTGGGATCAACTGGTGGTGCAGTTGAATCCTAACACCCAACATAGTAGTAGCATGACTGTGGTACATAAGGCAGGTTCGATCAACCTGTATTTGACAGTATTAATTATACTGTCAAATAATTAATTGATTGGTTGAACAATTAATTAAAAATGCTGAACATTAAGCAAATTGAATAGCTCCCTGAAGACAGCTATCTCTGTGGACTGTTTTGTTCACGTTTGATTCCAGAGCACTTAAAGACACTCAATACATTTTTGTTGAATGAGTGAGCAGAGTCACTCATGTCTAAGTACAGTAATGTAGATGTGTCTCTACAGACAAAACTTTATCAACAGAGTGAGAATCCTGCAGATATCTAAAAGATGCTTAGAGTTGCAGGAAGAACCCACAGAGGCTACTTAATTCAAATTCTCATGTGTCAGTTGAAGAAGAAGCTTCCTTAACCTGGATATTCCCTTTGCTTGTCCACTCTGGTGCTGAACTTCAGGAACAAGCAGTGGAAAGTATATCTTGCATAGGCAGAAGAATAAGAAATAGGGTTTTTCAGCCTCCAACCGAGAAACACAGTTTACTTATTTAGGATGGAATTTTATTTGCACGTCAAGATCTATCCAGCTAGGATTAGAGCCATGTGAGAAAGAAAAAAAAAGTCCCAGCCATCACAGCACTGGCAAAAAAACACATTTTCACAGGTTAGCAATAAAGCAAAACATTTTTCATTCTTGCCTCAAATTTTTGGCACAGTCAGGGGACAATTTTCTCAAATAGACGGGAAGAGCAAAGGGGATGGCAATATGTAAGTGGAGTGATCATAAACACTGGAAAAGGACGAATATTCTAGATGCTGGTCAAAGGCCTGATTTTTTGAGGCGTCCTTAGCAGGGTTTCTTGCTTGCTTTCCGCGTCTGTTTCTTTCTTTCCTTTTTACTGAAAGGCATATTTTCCTATCCATTAAGATTTATAGTTTTCTGCCAACTACTTCACTGGAACAAGTTTTCCCTTTAATTTAACAATGCACATATTAGACTGTAATGTACCCATAAAAACTTCTTCTCAGATAGTGCATTTCTTTAGGACTCAAGACAAATAGAAATGCAGTATATGCCATTTGAAAGCAAGTATCCCTCCCACTTATTTATTAGGCGAGTGTGTTGGTGCCACCGTCGTTTCACCAGGAAGGTCAAATTCAATAAATTAAACATCTCCAGGTTGGGACAAGCATATAATCTAATGGTTTTCCAGAAAAATAGGACTGTCATTGACTTCTCTGGCTCATTTGTTCTTCTGTATGGCTTACCCGTTAGCTGGGCTCCAAGAAATCCATCTTCATTTTCCTATCGTTGCCAGACCCATGGACTTGGTGGCATTCACCACAGCACTCTAAAAAAAATGAAGGTTTAAAGAAGGGATTTAAAAGGAGAGAAAATTTCTTAATCATGCTTTCATAACTTTTGGTGAACAGTTGGTTTAAATTTCCAAATCACTCTTTTCAAAAGGATAGTATCAAAACACATGCAAAAAATAAAAGTCTAAATAAAGCACAATAAATTATTTCACTGCTAAGGTATTAGATTTCAAAGAGAGAAAAGAGTATACATAAGGATATTAGAGTGGACTCTATTGGATCTTTGGGAATTGCTGTCAGATATTGATGAAAACAGAGAGACTGTAGGAGATCAGATAAAAGAGAGAAATGATTACATTTGGAAGAACAATGTGGACTACGTGGCCAACAGAGATTTCAAATGTAAGCTAATAGCAACCCACGAAAGAACAAAGTTGGAGCCAGTCCCACATCTTTAACCACATTTACAATCATTCAGCATCTGTAAAAATTTTTACATAGCATTTTTCCTCATTTCAAAATTTTCAAAATACATATTTAATAGGTTTAGCATGTCAGTCAGTCATTTCATCCACGGGCAGTGAAAAGGATTTGTGTTTTTTAAAAATGATCTGGGTTTTGATGCCGCTGCCCTTTCAGCTCTGCCCCAGCCAGCTGTAATCACGGCTGATTCACAGCCTAGTGATGCTGTAAACAATGTGTTCTGTACATTTCAGCATCCACGCTGCTGAGAAAACCCATCATCTTATACTTTCATCTTCTTTCTCCCAAGTTTCACACCCCAGCAACCTGGAACAGAGGGAGTGCATTTTCAAATTGCTTACTGTTCTCCTTACCTTACCAAAAATCACCAAAGAGAAAAAAAAGATAAAGATTTTCCCAAAACATGTTCTCCTATCTGATAGGCATATTAACTGTTATATTCAAAATGATCAAAGATGACTCAAACTGAAACAAAATTTGAGAAAATAATAATTGAAAAGCCAGCTGGGACAGTAATTGGGAAATTGAGCTGGGTCGGCCAGTTCTGCAAAAGCAGGGTTGTCAAGTACACCTGGACTGAAAGCCCCATTTGTGATGATCTCATTATACTGAGACAACTTGAAGTGGTCACAGCACGAGTGGCTGTCTGTTTCATTTCAACTATATAGATGTTACTTCATCACAAGATGCAAGCTTTCCAAAGTAGCCCCAGTTGCATTCCATCCTTTCTTTCTGTCCCTAGTTGTCTGTATTTACACCAAGTCAACAATTGAAAAGAAGAAAGATAGTATTAACAGATGTCAAAGGCACGCTAGAAGGGCATTCTGAACCAATTAATTAATAGCATAGATCCTACTCCTCCTATAGCCTAGGATCAATTACAACAGAGATTTGCTTCTGGATGGAGCATCAGTACTTCTGTTATGGGGTAAAAGCACCTCAACTAATAGCTGATTGTCTTTGAATTGGAGAGCTTTCCTATCTTTGTGGGCAATAGAAAAGAAATACAAGAGAAATTTGTAGGTGAAAACTTCACAATGCTACCCGAATTTTACTATCATTTATAAACCCTAAACTGATTTGATATCAAAACTTTGGTGTTGCATAAACAGAGTTTTGGAAAGTTTTTCCACTCAGCTCATTTCATCTGCCATCTGTAACAACTCCATATTGACTCCATATTTATGTGACTCTATATTCCAGAGGTTTATAACAGAATACTGTGACTTGCCGTTGAATTACAAAAAGAATTATGCAAATATGGTATAACACAGAGCATTTCCTTAGTGGAGATAGTTTAGGAAGGGGGTTTATTTTCCTGATTTTCTTTCTCAGATATAAAGTCTTCCCAATTTTACTGGAAGTAGAAAACGTAGCTCAGGGTAGTACAGCATTATTAGAAAATTTACATCTGTTGGTACTTTTCAGTAATATCCCTGGGACAGATTTTGGAATTTGTTTCAATCTTGATTAGAGTTGACAAAATGAACAACAACAAAAAATATTTCTACACAATGGCAAATCCTTATTGAAAATAATACTGTTTTAGTTTGAAAAAAAAAAATTTCAAGGATAGCCTTCCACTTCGTATTTTGAAAGAAAAAGAAAAAGTACTAGCGAGAATTAATGTCTTCCTCATAAGAAGTTACATTTTCTTCTGAGACGATTTAGATGTCATGATGGTAGGGATATGGGCAAAATAACCTTTTAGTTAAAATGCCTTGCAATTCTATAATGAATTGATGTCATGGCTCTTTGGGTGTTTTTCTTCCCGGGGTCTCTTATCACCTTCTAATTTCTAGATAACAATCTAATATTGTGATTAAGTAAAAGTGCTCTGGGGTGAGACATCCTGGGCCTGAGATCTCAACCAATTCCTTACTAACTGTGAAATTAACAAGTTACTCAACTTTCCTTAGCCTCAGTTTCCTTAACTATAAAATAGTGGCCATATTTCTTCCATCGTAAAATTGTTGTGAAATTGAGACAATGTGTAAAAAATGTTTCACTCACTGCCAAGTATATAGTAATTGTACTATATGTAATATTAAATTGGCAAAATTTTTATAAGAAGAGGGTGATTATCTGCTGCTTAGCAATCTGGCTAAGGAAAACTATAAGACTTGTAAAGTATGGAAGCTCTTTTCCCCCCGGGACAAGACCCTCAGCCTTCCAGCACGTGGTTACTGCTCATGACCTCTTCCTACACCCAGTCAATATGTTATTACTATTTTATCAAGTAAGTTAAAACTTCTCTCCTCTTAAACCCACACACTCCACAATGGTCTAAGTTCTCCATACCTTAATGGGCAGAAGGACTTTCTCCTAATGTTTTATTTTGTTTTCACTCTACCCTAATGACCACTCCTCAAATCCAAGTTTATTATCCTGGAACTATTATTGTTGTAAATCAAATTCCAAAGAAAAACAATATCAGTAGATTTCTTTTCACTTCATGTATTATCGAACAATATGAAACATAGATCTAACAAAAACACATGTCCTCAATCTGTGAAGAAATGCCCCTAGGTTGACCTGCAGATTTGGTTTCATATCACTGACTCCTCTAAGAAAAAGAAACAAAATAAGAACAGAGTGCCCCTGCTGATTATCTTTGAAGAACCTCCCTCATGTGATGGAGATGTGTTCGGCTGTAAGGGGTTTTTCAAATGGCTGTTGTTTAGTTGGTTTCTTATTATTAAATTGTCTTTTATTCACTTTAAGGGTGTGACAGATAAAAATATTCAGTTTTCAAAACCTAATAGGTATCAGTTATCTATTGCTATATAAAAAAACTACCTCAAAACATACTGACTTACAGGAGTGACCATTTTATTTGCTTATTGTTCTATATGTCAGCCATTTGGGCTAGGCTCGACTGGGAGGTTCTTCTGCTTCTGTTACCTAGGGTCACTTATGCAGCTGTAGTCATCCAGTGACGAAACTGGAGCGTTATGGGCTACGTTGGCCTCACTGACATTTCTGGAGATTAGTGGTAACCGTTGCCTGGGACACATGTCTCCAGTAGGAGAGCTGGGCTGGTGGTTAGTTTCCAGAGTACAAGAGCACACGCTGCAAGACCTCCTGAGAATTAGGTTCACACACCATCCCTTCCACTGCATTCTGTTGGTCAAGGCAAGTCATGTGGCCAAGACCAGGGGCATGTATACACAGAGAGGAATCATAGCAGCTACGCTGCAAATACCCTACCATGCCACATAAACATTTGTAAGAATAAATTAAGCCATGTTTAATTTCTACTCAGCTTCCTGATTCATTTAGCTGATTTATTTTCTTACTAGACTCTGTGTTCCAGGTGCTACTAATACATCTCTTGCTCTAAGTGACTGCACCGCTGCCAGAGACGGAAGTTTAGTAGATTTCCCGGATGGTGAGTGGCTCAATGACCACTTGTGTTCAGCTGAACTGCTGAACCTGGCCAGTCATTGCAGAGATGTGTGCCATTCATCACAAAATGGACTGGGCAAGAAAGATTACACGTGTTGTTTATAAACTCGACCTCATTACTTCATGACAACAAATGACTAGAATCAAGCAAATCACGAAATACTTTTTTTTTTTTTTTGCTAAGACTGAGTTAATTATATTGTCATCACACTTGAATGACAGAACAGGTTTTTGATCCCCATTTGAAGCAGATTAGGGTGGTAGTTAAGAACTTGACTATACAAAAGAAAAAATATATATATATAGTCTCCATATTCTCACCATAAAATACAGGCTGTACTCAAATCTATCTCATACAATTATATTGTGGAATAGAGAAAAGAAAATGCAAAGTGTATAAAAATCTTCATCTTCATTTATAACAGTATTATTTTATAACTAATGAAGAAAAACAACTCTCTTTTAGAACTGTTTGCAGAAAGATCCAGAATCTAAACTTACTTACGTGTCCACAGTTTCTCTCCTTTACCCCCTACCTTTCAAGGATCTTGGAAAACCAAACAAAAATTAATAGAAGAAGGTAGTAGATGCAGTATACTGGTTTGAATTGGGAATCAACTTTCTTTTCTTGAAACATTTTTTTACTGGATGCAACATGAAGAAAAAAGTGTGTGGTGTGTGTGTGTGTGTGTGTATTTACTACCGATGGTAGAAAATGACTTCTGATTTTCTTTCTTTCTGATAGAAACTCTGCTTTCTTGTAATAGATGTTTTTTTTTTAATCCCTTACTCCGCAAGATGTATTGAGCATGGGATAATAGAAAGAAAGAATACTCACTTGACATAGTCTAAATTCATTCCAGGGTCAAGAACTGCCAATTCAGAAACAAGGACTAAAATTCATGACATAAGAAGGAAGGTCATATTTCTGTGTTTTCAGTAAAGATATGCCAGGAGCCTGTTATTTAGGCCTAAATTTCCAATTTAAGAAATTAGTTTTCACCTATTCCAAAGTTGTGACGTTGTACAAATTAAAGAATAAACCATCTCTCTTCATCCTGGACACTACCAACCAATGCCAGAAAATTCTTGCAGCTGACAATGCCTGACTCTAGGTTGTGATTGTTGGACTTTGGTTGGTTATGTCATCACTTAAGCATTATTTAAATATGTTTCTCCTTTTAATTCAATTTCCTGTTTTGTTTTCTCAAAACCATAAATTGTCTCTTAAGAAATTTTACAAAATGCATATTGTTCTCCCATGAGACCTGTGCTATTCTTCAGCTGGGCACTGCCTGCCAAATGACATTTTTTTAAAAAGTTTTCCCTTTATTGGTTTTGCATAATGGTTGCAACAATTTTCAAGTAATGGAAAAAATGAAGAATGTATGTCCTTTCCAGCACACAGCCACAATGTTAATGTTAAAACAAAGCAAAACAAAACAAAACAAAACCCCACCCTCTAAGTGGTCTTGGACACCCAGCCGCCCTCTTTCCAGCTTCCTTATTTGGATATAAGATGTTTCCTATCTTTTTTCTTCTTCTTGTTCAAAATAAACTATTTATGCTCAAAGAAAATCTGTCATGTAGGACATCTGTGGTAATGTTCTTGTGGTCTGGGTTGGACCCTAGCTCCACTACCAACTAGTGTAGAATCCATGCGGCACCTGTCTTAACTTTTTTGAGCCTATATTGTGTCATTCGTAAACGAGGAATAATGGAGTTTACTTCACTGCATTGTTTTGAAGATTAAAGATAAGGCATGAGAGAGTACCTCACACAGTATGAGTTGAAGCTAAATGTGAATCTGTTGTCTGTTTTAGGGATGAAATAACCATCTTCTGCCCTCAAGGCACACTGGGCAGATGGAGTGGGAGAAGGACACAGGAGAGGGGCAGTGATGAAAGGCAAGCACGCTGGGGAGGCACACGGAAAGCGAGGGACCAGATCCCACCCTGCTGGATGGCAGAAAATGATAATGGATCTGCATAAAATGGGGTCTTAACTCAGTTTCGTATCTACAACAGCACATAATAGGCACTAATGATTGTCTGCTGAATATTTTATTGTCCACACATGTATTACCATGCATAGTAACCTATAATAGAAATCCATAAGCTACAGCTTGTGAGCCAAATCTGGCTCACTGCCTATTTTTGTAAATAAAGTTTTATTGGGATAGAGTCACACCTATTTATTTAAGTATTGTTTATGCTGCTTTTGTGCTACAATGGAGAGTTAAGCCTTTGCTGCAGAGACCTTTTTTTTTTTTTTTTTTTTTGCGGTACTCGGGCCTCTCACTATTGTGGCCTCTCCCATTGCGGAGCACAGGCTCCGGACGCGCAGGCTCAGCGGCCATGGCTCACGGGCCCAGCTGCTCCACGGCATGTGGACCTTCCCGGTCCGGGGCACGAACCCGTGTCCCTTGCATCGGCAGGCGGACTCTCAACCACTGCGCCACCAGGGAAGCCCTGCAGAGACCTTTTATGGTCCACAAAGCCAAAAATAGTTACCATCTGGCCCTGGTCCTGTACAGAAATTTTACCAAACTCTGGCCTATGGAATTGAGTTACCTATTCACTCCTGCCTGAATAGAGGTCTCCTGAGGAACCCCTAATTCATGTGCCATGTGCTTCTTTGAAGATTATGTTTTAATGTAAAGGGTTCATTTTCCCATGGGAATTATTGGCTTACTGCTTTTAAAAAGGAGAACCTAAGTTATTAAAAAAAGAAAAGAAAAGAAAAAAAAAGAATGCCTATGATGTGCAGATCCACATCACTAGCCACAGCAGGCATCTTGAAAAGATGAAGGAAGGGTACCATAATGCAGGGGATGAACCAAGGGCCCCGGTGTGGGCCGCTCCATGCTGTCAGCATAATGGCAATGCTATGGTTACCACAGGAAGATAAATGAATACCACTGACTTCATTTTCATTCCCAGCCTTCCCCTGGGTCTGTGTGTCTACCTGGACTCATGGGAAATGTTACCACATGGAGACACTGGACAACCATGTGACAAAAGACACAGGTTCATGGAAACCTGACTTGTAGATCAGAGACCCAGTTCCATTATTCATTCTATGCCAGGGCTGACACTTGCAGAATATTGTGTACATGTGCCCCTCATTCTCCATGGTCACATTCTGGGTGCTAGAATACAATGTGCAACTGTGGTTGGCTGACCTAAGGAAGGAGGAGCTAAAGCAATCAATAATTGACTTGGGGTCGTATCCTCTCTAAATGGCAGTTACATATACTGTACTTACTGAACAAAAGAGGCCAAGTTGACATGGCTTTTTTGACTATCTCTGCAAAATCCATTTGGATCCATTTATTTTACTACCGTCAACCTGGGGGGGCAAAGGAAAAATCAGCTCTAGGAGTGCAGAAACCACTGTACTTAAAACTATGTACTTTGGTTATTCATTTTAAGTAGAAGGCCACACAGACACAGAAAAGCAGCAGGCTCATGAAATGAGATTTAAGGTCCATTCTGGCTAAAGGGTCCTCCCTGATGGGTCAATCCTAGAGGCGGTACTCCTCAATCTTGAAGAATTTCCAAAACTCCCATGCCCAGGAGAGTTTCTCATGTTGAAAGACTGCAGGATGGGACCCCATAACAAACCCCAGAAAGTTCAGGCTGAAATTACATTCAGGCCAAGTCTGTATGGTGCACTGCTCTGTAATTGTTGGGTTTCTTCCAGAAGGCTCTCAACACATGGGACTCCGATGAAGTTCAGCATGTGGAAAGGGCTGAAGCCTGAAGCCTGTGTGTTTGTAATGGAAACACAGCAGTGACCCCGTGATCCAGGTCTGTATCTGTGCCACCATAAATTGTGTTTCTCTAAACAGAGCCGCAAAAGTGCCCGTGATGGGTGGGGCCGGGGAGGATCAGTTAAAGGCTCCCTCAGGTAGGGAGGTAGCAGGGCCTCCTAATAAGAAAACCGTGAATTTACATAGGACTTTATAGTTTGCAAAAGTACTTTCACATTTAAGATTCTCAGAACAAGGCTCTGAAGTGGGTAAGGCAAGCATTCTTTTCCTCCTTTTATACATGAAGCACCCGAAAGAGAGAAGTCAAGGTCTTTCTCAAGGTTCATAGCCAGAATCAGAGCTAATGTCCTTTAATACCTAGTTTAATATTCTTTCTAATGAACTATTCTCTGATCTTTGTTTCTGTGTGACTGTCTAAAGCTAGCACAGATATTCAAACACAATACCTGTCCATAAAGTGAATCTGATGCAAACCCTCTCAAAGACTTGACCAACCTGACACAAGAGTGAAGTACAGGAAACATTTGCCAATCTTAATGATTATAGTAATAAATGCCTTGAGAACATAAAGCTTCTTTTATGAAACATAATCTAGTATAACTAAAAGTTTGGAATGGTCCCTTCGATCTTGAATAGGGATGATTTCATCTTTATTGATGAGTACGGAACAAAACTAATCAGGTACCACTAACCAGTAATTCTGCCATCAGCCAGGGTTCAAAGAACTGTGAGTTACCTAAAAGGACCCACAGGCAGCCATAAAGCCATCAGTGAGCAGAATAAGGTTAAGACCAAATGTGAGGGCCATGGGAAAGTCCACTTGGTCAGAGGGGCAGACATGGCTCTCATCTTGGCACACACACCCAACTGAGTCCTACCATGACAAAGCAAGTAAGCCCTTTAGCTTGCTCCCCACGACTAGTTTATCAAAAATGCAGTGCATTCCACTCCCTGATCCTCCCCAAGGTGCTCAGGTGGCCTGGGACCCACAGATCTCCTTTGTGTCTGGCCCACCTGACTGTACGCTCTCTCTGCCCCATTAACAAATCCAAAGATATGGAAGAGGAAATTGGAGAGATGCAGAGTATCTTGTTTCCATAAATACTTACCAAGTGTTTCATATGGTCCCAAAAACCAAGTCTAGCCAAATCACAAGTCAAAGAGATATGGTAGCAATCAGCCATCAAGGAAATTCACGCTAAATTAAGGCAACTCAGGAGCCAGACCCTGCTCCAGGCTAGCTGGGTATTTTCTACCAGTCTTAGGTGCATTCTCTCCGCAGATACTTGTGTAACCACGGTGCTCCATGTATCTCCCTTAGAGAGCGGGAATAGGAACATTTTTATTGTCTTTTTGTACTTTTTAACATGAATGGAGTTGTAATTGACATAGCACTAATTAAAAATAAATGTAGACTTTTTCAGTCTCCCAATATAAAAGCATATCAAAAATTGTTTTGATACAGGTGAAACAAAACAAAAATTATACTATGTTAACCAGAAACTTCTTTTTAAAAAAATTATGTATTTGAGGAAGAGGAAGACCCAAGTGGCATAGCTTGTTTTTTAATGATGATTTCATTCGTTCAGAGTATCAGCTTTCTTTGCAAGAATAAAATGCCCCAAATTTTTGATCAGAGCCATGGTTCATCCAGCTCAAGAAATTAGCACGGTGGTTGCCCCCCATGTTGCCACTTTTCAACTTCATGTTCTCCACTTAAGTAGGAGGCATCGAGATCCCTGCCAATCTGTACAATTGTTTAGGGTGTGCCCTGCGAAAGAGAGTCTGGCCTAGAGGCTGAGATCTCACTCCTGCACTCAAGGAATTCACCTGGCATCCATCTCTAAGAGGGGCAATTCTTTAAAAAATTAGATCAAAGGTGCTAGGTGAGCTAGCTGGGGGCTTGGCCATCAGTAAACTCAACTTTGAATACAACAAAACCAGGAAAGCTTATAAAACACGACAAGAAACTTATTGTCAAAAATCTTCCTTTGAGAATAGGGTAATAAGTGACATTGTAAGAGAATAAGAGTGAAAGAGGCTTTAGTTCATGATGTAATATGCAGAGTTTATGAGCATTACCATTTCATCAAAGGTGGTGTTAAATTACCATCACCTGCTGTGCAGGAACAGTAGCTTTACTTTGTGATAGCAACAAAAATTATTACTAAACCTGTATCCGTAGACTTCTTCCTTCTCAACTTTTCCCTCTCTTTTTCTCTCAGGATTTCCATCTCTCTGCTTACATCACCCATCTTTTCTTACACGCTGTCTACTTCATCTCTTAAAGCTCTTAGCCTATTTATCATAGTTGTTTAAAATCCCCCGTCTGATAATTCCAGCATCCCTGCCATGCCTGGTCCTTATGCTTGTTCTGCCTCCTCGAATTGTGTCTTCTACCTTTAGATATGCTTCGTAATTTTTTCGTTGATAGCCAGACATAAGGTACAGGGTAAAAGGAACTATTCTAAACAGGCCTTAGTCACATGGTGGTGACGTGGGGGGAGAAGCGATCTATAGGTCTATGATTAGGTTTCAGTCTTTTAGTGAGCCTGTGCCCCTGGACTGTGACCTTCACAAGAGTTGCTCAGGTTTTCTCCTCCCCCTTAGTTGGGGCAGGATGGCTAGAGATGGGTGGAGTTGGGTTATTTCCCTTCCCCCAGGTCGGTTAGGCTCTGATAATAATACCCCAGCAGGGTAGGCTCTGGTTAACTAGTTTCCCCTCACGGCAGACCTTGTTAAGAAGAACCAAGTGCTCTGGTGTATTTCAAAACGGTTCTTCTTCCCCCTCCCCCTGCAGGAAGCACTAGGAGATTTTCCCCTGGTATTTACTGTGGGAATCTGGTGGAGCTCTTGGAGGTGAATCTCACAATGCTGTGGGGACCATCCTAGGACCGGACCCCCCTGGAGTTTTTGACTCTTAGAGTTGTCCATGCTGAGCCTCCAGCAATCCATCAATTGCCCATTCAGGATTTTGATTCCCGCGGTGGTTTCTGCCTGTGAGTCTCTGCTCTGGAGAGCCTGGACTCCCTGTACTGACTTGTCTGTCTCTCCAACCTTGGGAGAGACAGTTGGTAGTGCGCCTTGTGTCCGCCCTCTCTTACGGATCCAAGAAGAGTTGCTGCTTTTTCACTCTCTTCAGCTTTTTACTTGTTGTTAGGATGGAGTGGAAACTTCCAAGCATCTTATGTGCAGAACCAGAAACTGGAACTCTTCCTCTACTTTCTAAAAGGAAAGGATTCTGGATTTCTATGTCACCTTTCATGCTCTTTATCACACTGAAATCTGGATAACAGGCAAGTTCTCCAGACAGTCAGTGAGAGGCAGAGTGGAAATTTTATTCTCTAGCACCTAGTCTCAGAGGGGCAGGGATAGGACAATTGTGAAATAGTGAGTAGAAGGGATTATTTGAATGAGAACAACTGTGGTAGATATTTTTTACCTGTCACTCTGCGTGGGGAATTTTGGGGAAAGGGGAAACTATCCAGAGAGTATTTCTAGGAAGCTTTCCTCATGCCATTCAGAGTAAAACCCTTGCCTCACACCCTTTAAGAAAAACTGTAGGAAAAAGTTGACATTATTTCTCAAGGCTTCTGTGAAGTGACTCCATGCAAAGAGGAAGTCAAGTGGGGACAACAGTGATACTTATTAGAGTTATTCCTCTTTTGAATTTAGGGCCAACAGAAAGACATTCCAGTATGGAGTCCTTATCATCATGACATTTGCAGATTAGCAAGCTTGGAAATATAAATATTCAACTGTACAAATTACATTGTTTGAGGCAAGAAATTAATTAAAGCTCTTGAAACAATATTTTGTTGAATTCAGTGAGTTGGGTTAATTTTAAAATTAAGCCATTAAAAGAAAATAAGATAAGAACTGACACTAGTAGAGAAGGGCTTTCTAAGCATAAAGCAAAAACCAGAAAGGAAAACGATATATTGATACTTGAGAAAAAAGTTAAAATTCTCTCTATATCAAAAACACTATAAATAATATACTAGGGATGCAATATTTATAAAATATATGGTGGACAAAGGGTTACTATCCTTAATTTATAGAAAAAGAATAGTTCTTTTACATCAACAGGAAAAAGAGGAGTTCTTAGGTGAAAAAATATGCAAAGGACACAAAGACGCAAATTACAAAAGAAAAATAAACAAATGAGTTTATGTTCAGTTTCACCAGCATCACACAATGAGTTCCATTTCTGACTATCAAATTGGCAAAGGTTAAAAACCAAAATGAATTCCCTGTGGTGGTAAGATTATGGGAAAGCACGTGCTCTTATATGCTGCCAGTCCAATGGTACTTCTGTGTAGCAGATATAAAAGTGAGTAAGAAAGACAGACTCAGCCCCTATGGAACTCTAGGTCTGTGGGGAAAACATTACAAACAGAGACAGGCATTCAATAGTCAAAGCACTTGAAGACTTTAAGTGTAGCTGCAGAGTAGGACACACATATATTATCCCACTGCTCACCTAACCCTGTGGTTTGGGCATGGGCTAGCAAGGCTGGCATCCAATCATTTGGGGGTGCCTGTGATGTATAAGGTATACCTTGGTGTAAAGATGGAATGTTACATAGTAGAGCATCTCTCTATGACATCCCCAGAGGCGGGGAGGGGGCAAGGTCAGGAAATGGCTAGTCAACATTAAAAATGAGCAAAGAAACAAAGAAACATAAAACTATTTCCTCTTCTTAGAAGAAAAGGAAACTGTTAATATTTATAATTTAACATAAAGTTTGACCTGACACATTGAATGCTTTAATTCCGGCATCCCGAGCCAATTCTTATCTTTAAGAATGGCTTTCCTCTCACCCACTGTTATTAGCAATTCTCTCATCTTGTGTAAAAGGGTATTTTCCTCCCTGTGAGGGCCTCCAAGCACTTCCAGAAATGCTTCAATAGCAATTAAATGGCTTCCAGGCCTTGGGGGTCTTTATTTCTAACTTAGTTCAATAGCACATCCTGGGATGTTTATTGTAATCTGGAAAATAACTCTGTCAAAGGCAAAGGGATAGAAGATCCCTGTCCTGTGTTCCATTTTCTTCAGAAATGGTATCGTGAGAAGTTGTCAGCTCTGGTAACTGTCAAACTTGATTTCTGCCATCTGCAAAACTGAGGTGGGAAGATTTTTCCAATCATTCTTTCTGATCAGTAATGAAGCTCTGTAACAACATACAATTATTATAGCTCTTTTATTTCCTCTTCATATCTGAATACAAAGTACAAAAGTGTGCAGAAATCAAAGTAGAATCTCTAGGGTTTCTTCCCTCAAGGTACTTAGCATGGGATGGGTAAAACTGTATGTATTCAACAAGGATGGGTGTATCAGCAGATACAGTCTATCAGAAGGAAAACAAAAGTGGTAATATGTGTAAATACCTTTAAACTGCCTACATATTGACCCAGTAACCCTAATTCTGGAATTTAACCTAAGAAAACAATTAAAGAGATGCTTGAAGTTTCATATGCAAACATGATCTTCTCTGTATTATTTATGATAGTAAAATTTAATCAAAAATACAACAGCCTGAAAATTATTTAATAAAAGATTACTATGAAATACCATTTTTGTTTTCTAAGACTTTTCTGATACAGAAAAATGTTCTGAGGATATTTTAAATCAAAACTAGTTTAAATCAAACTAGTTTTTTTTTTACTAAATATTTTTTTTTTACTAAATTTTTTTTACTAAATTTTTTTTTACTAAATTTTTTACTAAATTTTTTACTAAATTTTTTTACTAAATTTTTTACTAAATTTTTTTTTTACTAAATATTTACTAAATATTTTTTTTTTTTTACTAAATCTAAATATCATTAAGATGTAAGTGAAAATGACCAAAATTATATGCACTAAAATGTTAATAACAATTTTCCCTGAGTGGTAAAAGTACGGGTGGTTTGGTTTATATTTTGAAATTTTCTCTACTTTATAAATTTTTAACAGGAATAATTGGTGAAAATAGATAATCATTTCAAGCATTACTTTTTTGGATTTATACGTGCCATTTTATTTCTCAAAATGAGGAAATGTATAAATGATTAGGAGTTTCCTTTTTATGACCATGAGTTATCAGGAAATAACTGTAAAACTTCAGTCTTTCAAAAAAAATGCCTTTGGTTCTTAGAAAATTGCAACCTGACTCTAGTAGTTTCTGTTATTTTCATTTAGGGAAGATAAAAGAGTCGAATTACATCCCAGACTGTATGAAAAGATCCACATTTTAGTGTTTAAGTAAGTTACTCCCAGGTGTGGTTTTGTGATGCCCCATCCTGTTATTTCCAATGAATATTTCTGATAGTATTTCATATTTCTCAAAGAATTATCAAAATCTGTGGACCACCTTTTGCCTCACCCACTCTTTAATCTTTTGTATGTAATCTGATGAGAGTCCTCCTTGATGCCTCTTTTTAAAATGGAATGGTTATTTTGGACAATTTTTTATAACATTTAAACTATATTTTAAAGTTTAAATGATTTTTAGTTGCAAAAGCAGTTCCTGATCAGTGTGGGAAAGTTAGAAAATACAGGTAAACCAAAAGAGGAAAAAAATCATAACCCGTGGTCCAGAGAAGATCACTCTAAAACCCATGGTATGTGTTTTCTCAGGGCTTGTCACATGCATATGTTTTCACATACATATAACACAAACACTTTTTTTTATAAAAATAGGATAAAGTTATATATCATTTTTGTTGTTCAGTCTTTTCACCTAACAATATATGGTAAACATATTTCCAAGTCAATAAAAATGTATCTATAATATTATTTTGAAGTATAAAACACAGTCAATTGTGTAATGTTTCTCATTCAATTAATCCTGTAATGATAAAAGTTTAAATTGTTTCTAATAGTTACCATCATAAAGAGCATCACAGTGGACACCTCTGTAGTTAAATTAAAATGAATCATCTGGACTAAGCTACATTAATTTTTTAAATGTTGGAGTCACAGTCCTGATGCTACAAAGCTACCAAAGAATATTAACATTTCTTTCCTTTATATGTGATGTACATTTTAAATCAATGTTTCTTAAATTTGAGAAATGTGTGAATCTCTTTTAAAGGAAAATATTTCTGAAGAACCCAATTTGAATTTAAATTTTTTTATCAAGTGCTTCCTTAATATATACAAACATAAAATAGGTATAAATTCCTAAAATGATAGTAATCTAATCAAACAAACATATAGGTAAAACTTCAGGACTGATACAATTTGAATGAATGGCTATTTAATATGTCAAATGGTGCTGCTTTTGTTGAAATTAAATACCATGGCACAGATTACCTTCTATTAAGCATACGTGGAAAACTGTGGGTATTCTGGGATGGCTCTGTTCTCCCCACACTTTCTCAACTTAAAATACTAAAAATCGTCCATTCCTTTAGATTATCTTAATATCACTTAGCCTTCATTTGCTAGTGACCATCATTTGAGTGCTGGCTGCCACTCATTCCCCACCTCCCTTAGCTCAACAATAAAATAGCCCAGCTTGGCTTGAGCACCATAAAAATCCTAGACATACATACTAATATAGACACTAAATTCACAAGGGGTCAGACAATGTAGTAGACACTGAATTCAAAAGGTCAGATAATCCAGGATATGGTATTATTTAGGATAGCACTCAAACGAACATGTAAAATTTTACGTTTTTTATAGAAAATTCCTCAAATCCCAAGAATACTCCAGTGACAAAAGCAAAGAAATTGGGTTTCATTGATTCAAAGCAGGTTTCCTTCACCTTCTTGTGTGGAGGAGGAACATTTGATTTTTGCCAAGGAGAAGGGACAGATCTAGACCACCAGGGATGCTTAAGGGATTGAGGAGTACTTGTAATCCTGAATATGAGAGGCATAACATACATTTAGGCACATTTAAGGGCTTGACAGCATTCTGGAGGCAGGGTTCCCAGGTGGTTACCTGAACAGCAGGATTTGGAGACAACCAGAATGAGGATATAATCTGGATTCTGGGTCTTTTGATTTTGTACTTTGGGGTACAGCCCTCCGAGCCTAGTTCTCTTCATGTGAAACTACAAATATACTAACACCTTTCATGTTTGTTGTGACAATCAAATGAAGTTTTACGTGTAAGGAAACTGTCATATAGTTTAAAGTCCAAACTCTTTGCTATGTATGCGCCTTGAGTCACTGTCTCTCTGATACCATCTAATCCCATTGTTTTTATAATTTATGCTGGAACTTATTCAACTCTTTGAACATTCCAAGCTCCTTTCTGCCTCAAGAACTTTACATGGGCTGCTCCCTTCTACCAGAATTAACAGAATGTACTCATTGTCTCTCCAGTCTCTGCTCAGACATCACACTTGCCTCAAATAGTCCCCTTCTCTCACCAAATGAGTCCTTCCTGTCTTAACTTTGCTTTATTTTTTTTGCCATATAAGTTATTACTCCCTGAAATTATATTATGTGTTTATTTGCTTATTTGTCTGTCTCTGTTGGCTGCATGTTAAGTGTCCTGACAGTAGAAACTTCATTTTGTTCCTACCATATTTCCAGCCACAACTGTTTTCTGTAAGAGAACACTCAACATTTATTACTACCCATGAATAAAGCTTGGCATCTTTTGGAAGATTGGGATCTATTGTTTTGGTATGTAGATCCAGAAAATATAAATCTTCCATATGGACAATTACAAGATAAATTAATGTCAACTACTAAACTTCTCTCACACGCTTACCTCTGTGATAAGAGTCTTGAAGAATGGACAAAACATATGTCAAGTAGCTCAAGCACAGAACATTTGAGATATTATAAGACCAATATAACTTACTACCATATACAAGACCCAAGAATTCTTCATGTAAGTTATACTAATAAAAGGAATATAAATAACAAGTGGAAAGAAGAAAATTATAAAACAATAAAACACAACCATAACAACAGTTTGATATCTTACCTCTGTTTTTGTAGGTACTTATGTCTGTAAGGATAAGAGAGCTTTAGAAAGCTTTAGAAAATTTCAGTGGCTTAACTCAATAACAGTTTAATGATGGACTCTGTTTCATACAGTCATTCAAGGACAAAGTTTCCTTACATCTTGAGGCTCTTTCCTCTTCTATAACCTTGGATTCCTCTCTATTCAGCCAATGAGTGAGGACAAAAAAAAAAAAAAAGCAAAGACTGCATGTTTTACATGGACCAGACTTAGAACTGTTGTATATTATTTCTGCTCTAATGCTATTGCCGGAACCCAGTCATATGGCCAAAGCAAATGCTAGGTAGCCTGTACCTAGTCTAGCTGTGTGACTGTAAAGAGAATGGCATAGATCTGGTGAGCAATACAATCTCTGCCACAGCATTAAAAAAAAATAGTTGTCATGCTATCTGATAATATTAATATTAACTGAAGCTTTAACTCTGAGATACATTCTGCCTAAGAGAGGTTCCTGTCAGAGTAGGGATGAATGTGTCTAATCACCAGTTTATTTTCATAAGGTAAAGAACATGCAATGAAATTGCTTCAGTTTAATCTTCACCCAGGTCCAACAATGAAAGGCATTACCATGCTGTAAATTTCTTTACAGATTCATTTTTGTGGTCAGTTCAGTTATCTGTGAAGCTGAGGTACAAACTGTTATCATAACTCCTGCAGTGACAGTTTATCATGGCTTGTGACAGTCTTGTAGGTAGATCTATCAGTCCTTTTATAGTATTACTCCTCCTAACTTGAGCATTCGTTTTTCACTCATAGCATAGTTAAGATGGACTGTATCTCTAGGAAATTTTTCAAAATGTTCATGAGCAATTTATTTTCTGAACCCTTGTATATCTGACGATATTTTTCTATTGCTTTCACATATGAAGACTAATTGGCTGTAAATAAAATGCTTATATCACCAAATTTCCTCCTCAAAAATTGTCAATATGGCAGAGAAGTGAAAAGCCAGACTGATTTTGTTTCTTCATGCTGTCTTATATTTTTACCCAAATAACAGTCACATTTTTTTTTAAGAATGTGAAGTTTTGCCAAGAATGCATTGAGGCTTTTGAATTTCATAAATAAATATTTTTCAGCTCCACAAAATTTTCTTTAATTATGCTATTTCTTCTGTTCCAATTATTTTGATTTCTTGTTCTGGAAAACCCATAATCCTCACGTTAGATGCATGTTCTCTGTCTTTCATGTCTTCTATATTCTCTTTTCATTACTTTCATCTCTTTTTTCCTTTTCTTTTGTGTTCTTGGAAAGCTTCTCAGGTTGACTGCATCCCTGTTTTTAAGGAACTATGGAAAATAATGACATGAAGGAAGCACTGAAAGCATAAAGTGTGATGTGAATTATGATAGAACTCTACATAGTATGTGTAGAACCAGAAATGCAAGAGTATTTAATTCTTCCAGAAGTGTAAGTCTGGGAAGACTTCAGAGAGGAGGCACATGTGGCAGAGATCTGGAAGGATGAGTAAATTTTCATCAGGTGAGCAAAGCAGCAAGGGTCATCTTAGGCAGAAGAAAGAACATATTTAAGGGCATCTTGTGTCACTGCATAAGGTAATGTTTTCAGGGGCCACAGACAGGTTCATTGGGATAAACACATACACTCTGTGGAGAGGGCAGTGGAGAAGGAGGGCAATGGGGAAGGAAACTGTGACGTGGAGTGAGGTTAGACTGTGGGTTGGGAGTGTGATGAGGTTGGAGCAAGGCAGTGGGTGAGGGCAATCAAGGGGAGGAGGAAGACTCTAGCATTCTAATGTAGAAGATTGGCTAGATCTTTTCTTTATTAATTAAGAGAAATAAAGATAGAGGATCATATTTTCTGGAAGATAGCCGGCTCAGTTTTAAAATATTAGGTCTGTAAGACATGGGGGTCACAATGTCAGAAAGCGCCTAGAACTATGAGCATTGAACTAAGAAGAGAGCTGAGGGCAGGGGATGGGAATATGAAGGGGTATATGGTAGTTACATCTCTGTTTGAGATTACCCAGAGTCAGCACTTAAAGTGAGAGAAGAACGAGTGTTGGACCACTCAAGAATACCTCTACTTAAGTCACAGAAGTCAAAGAAACAGAATTTCATGAAGGAGAAAGCGGTCGATGGTGCAAGTGCCTCAGAGTGATCGAGTAAGAGGAAGAATACAAAATGTCATTTTCCCAACTTGATGGTCAGAGGCAACTGAGATCAGGATGAGAGCAGCTAGAGCATCGACAATTTCTGATTTCTGAGGAAGGCAGAACGCTCTGGACAGAGCAGTGAAGGGGCGACGAGGAAGGGGAGGCGGTGAAGCTCTTCCTTAGCCATAACAAAGCCCATGACATCTTTCCTGATGTATCATGTCACACTCCAAACCTTTACCATTTTGCTTCCAGCAGAGTGTTTGCATAACACTTTCACTTTTTGTTGATGAACCATGGTACTGACCACAAGAGAATGAAGCTGCCAGTTTCCCCAGATTCATCTATACATACAAACTCCTGCCTGGAGACCATGTTGTACGCAGAACTATAATTAGAGTAGAGAAGCACGGTGGTGTTTTTCAAATGGAGTGCCTAAAGTTTTAGAAAAACACCAGCGGAGACTATTTGCAAACTACTTTTTGCGAGAATAGACTAACACCGTAGCACGTCTCACAGTCCCCCTAGGATCGCGGTCCCCACAGACCATTCTGTAGCTCTCATTCTGTCCCATATTTTCACTTTTCACTCCCATCTGTTTGTCCTTCTTCAGGCCTCTGTCCTGACTCCAGTAGGTTTGTTCCAGCAGTCAACAAAGAGCTCCGAGTTCCTTAAGAGCTGCTGGTCCACCAGAGGTGCAGAGGTACCAATCTGAATCAAGCTACAAAGTTGTTTTTCCCAACCTCTTCTCCCCATTAGCTCTCCATCCTTCAATAGAGCCCATAGAGATTTCTCCGCTTTGTTGTTTTCAAGAACTTACCCTATTAATTTTAGTTGTCAAGGTACCACAGTCTCAAGTATAAAAATGGCCTCCTCTTTCCCTTGTGCTGCTGTCTCCCCTCCCCCGAGGAATTACAACCCACGGCTCAGGTAAATCGCTCTGTATGAAAGATATATGTCTCCACTGATGTTATCTTTTTACTTATTTTATATCTTTTGAGTCTTAGTACAATGTAACATTGCTCATTGAGAAAGTTGGAAAATACCATAAAAGCATAATGAGGAAAAAAATTCTACAGCAATTCTACAAAGCAGAAAAATATAAATTAGTGCAGAGTTTTCAAATTTGGCTTTCATTCTTCAAATATTACACACAGAGAAAATTACACATATACACAGGTGAATTCTACCAAACATTTAGAGAAAAGTTAACATCTATCCTTCTCACACTATTCCAAAAAATTTCAGAGGAAGGAACACTTCCAAACTCATTCCATGAGGCCAGCATCATGCTGATACCAACATCAGAAAAAGATATCACGAAAAGAAGAAAATTATAGGCCAATATCACTCATGAACATAGATGCAAAAATCCTTAACAAAATACTAGCAAACTGAATCCAACTATACATTAAAAGGATCGTACACCATGATCAAGTGGGATTTATCTCAGGGATGCAAGGATTTTTCAACATCCACAAATCAATCAATGTGATACACCACATTAACAAATCGAAGAATAAAAACCGTATGATCATCTCAATAGATGCTGAGAAAGCTTTTGATAAAATTCAACATCCACTTTTAGTTAGCTTTTTAAAATTAAAAAGAATATGCATGGATAAAGTACCAACTACATAAAAAGTTACACGTTGAAAGTCATCCTTTTTCTCCTGTTCCAAATCCCCGGTCCTTTTTCCCAGAGGTATCCACTTTTGCAGTTCATTCTTTACCCTTCCAAAATATATTCATTTTTAAGTAAGCTTAGTATCATACTGTCATACAAAATTTTCCGGCCTTTTCACTTAGCTTTTTAACTTCTCTAAAATATTTTCAGAGAAAATGACTTTTATTATTGCATATTATTTATTTATTCATCCAACAAATATTTATTATCTATTATGAACAGGCACTTTCTTTGCACTTGTGATACAGGAGTGAACAAGACAGAAGAAAATTCCACCTCTAACAGAAATCTCTAATTGTACATTTTAGGTTGTTTCCAGCTTTCCACAATGTAACTGTGAATCTTTGTGTGTTTATCATTATTTCCTTCTATATTTCTAGAAATGCTTTTATTGCATAAAGAGTATAAGCATATTTAAGGTTTTTGACAGTAATGCCAAAATACCTCCCTAAAGCTTATAAAATTTATATCACACACCATAAATGTACAATCACGACTATTTCAATACTCCCTGACAAACAGGATCTCTCTTTCCATTAAGACAAAATTCACCTTAAACCAAGCTAGGAAAATAAAAGTACACAGGTTATTTCAGATATGTAACCAAAGCCACAAACAAACAAACAAAAACCTCTTAGTTTTCGGCCTAGGTACATTTCTATTCAACGTGAGAAATTTAAACCTACTCTTAATCACAAACAATCTTAAGCATTATTTCTAAAGAGTATCCCTATAAACTTCAGATAATCCTGCTATACAAAGACCTCATTAAAAATAATACAAATAAAGTAATAATAATAAGAAGGGAACAAAATATCTTGGCCAAGATTAAGTCATTCTCATATTTTGGGAAAACTGGAAACCTGGCTGTGTCCTACCAGCAGTGATTCATTAATACTAATTGGTGCTTTTTTCCAGGCAAGGGAGAAAACTGTTTCAGATCCTAATCATTCCTCATTACAGTAACAGCAGGCTGTATTTAATCTGCTGCTCAACTTTTCAGTTACAGAATCAGTTGACCTATAATTAAAAGACATTTAGGTCTTAGAGGGAAAGAAAAACAGTTCTTAATGACAAACAGATAGCAGTGATTTAAAACCATCCCTGCCTTGCCTGGGTCTGCTCACCTCTGCAATCCTGCTGTCCACCTGACTCAATTCTGTTCTTGGAAATGGAAAAACTACTCCTTCTCCACTCTAAAATTAAAGTCTAAGAATGAGCATGTGGCATTCAGAATGATGCAGATATCCAAATATGTTATACTGGAATTATACTTTTTATATTTAATATGATTTTTTCTTAAATATAAAAATAATACATATTCATATTAGAATTTTTGAAAAATATAAAAGATGTAGAAAGAAATTAAAAATCTTGCCCCAGGAGATAACCACTATTAGCAGTCCTGTGCGTTTCCTTTCACTCTTTTCTCTATTTACATTTATTTTTAGTAAACATACACATAGAGTTTTGTTAATGGTTAGACAATCGAGCAGAGACAGGGCTAAGAGTTGTTAAGCATGCAGGCTCTACTGGAAGATTGTAGGATAGAACCCTGATTCTGTCTCTTTCTATATGTGCACCTTGGGGCAAGTTAATTAACCTCCCTGAACCTCAGTTTCCTCATCTGCAAAATGGTGATAAAACATAGCACAGACCTCATGTGGTAATTTTGGAGATTAAATGAGATAAATAAGTATCTGGCATGCAATAAGTATTCAATAAATGTCAGCTAGAGTAAACCTTTTTAACCTGATTTTTTTTCATTTAAACTTGTATCATTATCATTGTCTCTGTAGCTAAAAAGTGTCAAAAACCTCACTTTATTTTTTAAAATTTTTATTGGAGTATAGTTGATTTACAATGCTATGTTAGTTTCAAGTGTGCAGCAAAGTGAATCAGTAATACATATACATATATCCATTCTTTTTTAGATTCTTTTCCCATAGAGGCCGTTACAGAATATTGAGTAGAGTTCCCTGTGCTATACAGTGGGTCCTTATTAGTTATCTATTTTATATATAGTAGTGTGTATATGTCGATCCTTATCTCCCTATTTATCCCTCCCCCCACTTACCCCCTGGTAACCATAAGTTTGTTTTCTACATCTGTGACCCTATTTCTGTTTTGTAAATGAGTTCATTTGTACCATTTTTTTTAGATTCCACATATAAGCAGTATCATATGATATTTGTCTTTGTCTGACTTCACTCAGTATGACAATCTCTAAGTTTATCCATGTCACTGCAAATGGCATTATTTTGTTCTTTTATGGCTGAGTAATATTCCATTGTATATATGTACCACATATTCTTTATCCATTCTTCTGTTGATGTACACTTAGGTTGTTTCCATGTCTTGGCTATTGTGAATAGTGCTGCAATGAACATTGGAGTGCATGTATCAAAAACCTCACTTTAAATACCTCTATGATATTTTATTAGATGGGTGTACTATATTGAAGAATTTCTTTACTATTGGGCACTTATACAGTTTCCAATTTTTCATTATAAATAGTATTGTTGTGAACAATGTTATCTCATATTATTTCCAAGGAGACATTTAGATTTTGAAATACTGAGGCAAAAGGACTGAACTTTTAAAGCTTCTTGACAAACAGTCCCCAGTGGCTCTCAACAGTTGTAAGGCATCCCTCCTTACAGCAGGGCATGGCAGTCTCTGGTTATCCACACACTTACCAACATGGGTACTCTCATATATATTTTTTTAAGTTATTCATCAGACATGTAAAAAAATGAATCTCATGTTCATTCAATTGAAAATTCTTTTATTAAAGGAGCTGAACATTTTAAATCACATTATAGTCCTTTTCTGTCACTGTTTTATGAATCTTCCACTCACAATTTTTGCCCATTTTTCTTTGGGGTATTAAGTTTTATCTTACTGATTGGTAAGTGAGATTTATTTATCAAGTTTCTAGTTCTTAATTAAACATTATAAATGTCTATTTCAGTGCTTTTTGTCTTTAAACTGTGATATTGGTCTTTTTGAGGTACTGAGTTTTATGTTTTCAAGGAGTTAAAATTTTCTGTTTTTCCCTTCATGGTTTCTCCATATTTTTCATGTTTAACAGTTAGAGGGTCTTTTTCATGAAACATTTTTAACCACTGGTCGAAAACAATCAACACAATAAATTAGTACCACATTGATTTGTATCTCATGTAACAAGTATAACAACAAAGAAATTCTCCTTTTAATACGCACAAGAAAGTACATGTACATTTTTTATTAGTAAGTGGATATCTGCCAAGGCTGATCCAGGATTTCTCTGATCAGGTTAGTGTCTTCATGGTGTATACTACTGATAGTTATGGCAGCCAATTTGAGCAAACCAGGCCAATTACCAAAAATGAATTTCTTCGTAGAATTTCTCTTTTGAGAATTTTTATAATAAAGAAAGTGACTTAATTTTGGTTTTCTAATAACGCTGCAGATGAGGTTGATACATATGTGACTTAGAATAGGTCAGGAGTGAAAGAATGGCGTAGATTAAAAACACAAGTCCACTTGTGAGCACCCACAGACTTGTAGTAAATTTATGGAATGAGTGTTCATTGTAAAGCACTTTGAGGCTTAGCAAGAGCACAGTGGTCGAAAAGACTGACTGACTGACTGACTTGCGAAGTCTGTTCTGGGGGTGTGAGGTAAGAGAGCCAGATGTATGCAAAATGGTCACACTCATATCGGTTCCTCTGAGTGTCTGTTCTATTTCTATGGCTTTATAAAGAAAACTGTCCTGTTTTCTTTATAATGAACTCAGGCTTTAAAAAATCCTAGCCAAAAAAACAAACAAAAGTTTCTCACTGAAGTACGATCCTCTTCTACCAGCACTGGAGTACTCAAAATATGCTTTTTAGAGAGGAACACACTTCCCCTAAGCCTCCTTCTGCATTCATTTCAGGTCTTGTTAAAATAGGGACTTTAGAGGGTTAACTTCTGTCAAACCGGCAAATGGAGTTTCTCAATTGACTTTAGTAGTTATGAGATTATAGATCATAGTCGAAATGATGCTATGTGAGTCTAGGGCACATGTACTTGAAAAGCAGCTATGGATGCATCCTTTGGTGAAAAGGAAGCAGAAAGAAATAGATTGGGGGACTTCCCTGGTGGCGCAGTGATTAAGAATCTGCCTGCCCATGCAGGGGACATGGGTTCGATTCCCTGGTCCGGGAAGATCCCACATGCTGCAGAGCAACTAAGCCCGAGCGCTACAACTACCAAGCCTCCACTCTAGAGCCCGCAAGCCACAACTACTGAGCCCGCGTGCCACAGCTACTGAAGCCCGCCCGCCTACAGCCTGTGCTCTGCAACAAGAGAAGCCACCGCAATGAGAAGACCACACACCGCAGCGAAGAGTAGCCCCTGCTCGACACAACTAGAGAAAAGCCCATGCACAGCAATGAAGACCCAATGCAATCAAACATAAATAAATAAAAAAAATTTAAAAAAAAGAAAAGAAGTAGATTGGTGTTGGAAGGAGCCTTGAAATCAAGTCCAGGTACCCGGATGCTGAGGCTAACTTTACAACACTTCCACCAGGTAATGAGCCCACTAAGGCTTAAACACCATTGGTCGCTGGGAGCTCTTGTGCTGTCAGAGAACTTGCATTGACTGAGTGCCTGTCAATTTTCAGGTATTACATTAGACTCTTTACACAGCAACCTCGCAAAGGTGATGTTTTTTCCTACTTACACATGGGAAAATCAGTGCAGAGTGGTTAAACAGATGAGTAATCAGATATACAACTTTTTTTCTGTGGTGTCATAACTCCTAGCCTTACGCAAAACCCAAACCTCAAAAGTTATGAAAGAAAGAATAGACCTCTATTTGTTTAAGTACCTTATTTGATAAGTCAAAATCAATTTCACTGTTTTGAAGAAACTAAATGGTAGATGGACAGTGTTTCATAAAAAGTATCAAATTCCCCACCATCCTCCCAAGCTCAGGGTCAGTCTCTATTTTCCTCCCCAATATACTAAATAATTCGATCTGTACTATTCTTGCCAAACTGAAGGCTTAATTGGCTTACTTTAATGACTAAACTACATTAACTGAGTTACTCTACTGATTGCCCATGTATTGATAAAAGCTGCTAAAAGATTTGAAAAGCATTTTGAACTTTTAAATAAATGAAATATTTATAACTCCTATTCTTTTAATTAGCATGGAAAACTCTATAAAGACACAGAAAAATTCAGTTTCTTCTTTTTTTAAAATTTTATTTATTTATTTATTTTGGTTGCATTGTGTCTTCGTTGCTGCGCACGGGCTTTCTCTAGTTGCGGAGAGCGGGGGCTACTCTTTTTTTATTTTATTTTATTATTTATTTATTTATTTTTTGGCTGTGTTGGGTCTTCGTTTCTGTGCGAGGGCTTTCTCTAGTTGAGGCAAGCAGGGGCCACTCTTCATCGCGGTGCGCGGGCCTCTCACTATCGCCACCTCTCTTGTTGCGGAGCACAGGCTCCAGATGCACAGGCTTAGTAGTTGTGGCTCATGGGCCTCGTTGCTCCCCGGCATGTGGGATCTTCCCAGACCAGGGCTCGAACCTGTGTCCCCTGCATTGGCAGGCAGATTCTCAACCACTGCGCCACCAGGGAAGCCCGGGGGCTACTCTTCCTTGCGGTGCGTGAGTTTCTTACTGCGGTGGCTTCTCCTACTGTGGGGCACGGGCTCTAGGCACAAGGGCTTCAGTAGTGGCGTGTGGGCTTCAGTAATTGTGGCACACAGGCTTAGCTGCTCCGCGGCATGTGGGATCTTCCCTGACCAGGGCTTGAACCCGTGTCCCCTGCATTGGCAGGCAGATTCTTTACCACTGCGCTTCCAGGGAAGCCCTCTTACTGTTTCTTTACAAACTAGAACTTACATCTTTTTCATCCCAGGTTAGCTGATAAACTCATTCCATGGTTTGTACCTCTAATTCTTGTTTTCTGAAATACTATAGTTTGGCTCACAGCTAGATACAAGCACAAGCAAACTGGGAAGTAAGGCTTGAAATTACTAGTTCACACAAGAAACTGCTTATTTGTAGTTAACAGATGAAGATTTCCTACAAGTGATTTAGGGCAGGATTTGCCAAGTTCAGAACCCAATCAAAACTTTGCTGGTTTCAAGTTTTGAACCAAACATTAGTCCTTGGGCTTATATATATAGGTGTTTTTCTCTTCTACTATTGGCAAAATAGGACTTTCTGTTTCTAAGAAAATCAGTAATAAAAATTTTGGACATTTAAATTGCTTTACTAAACAATTTTGATGAGTTAAGTATAAATGAAAAAGAAACATAAGGCTTACATTTCCCTTAAACACACAAGGGATTGTAAATAACGGGAGAATATTCATGGAAACAAGTTTGGGAATATGCTCAAACTTTGAAAAACAGTTAGGGACATCTGATGAGCCCCAGTGCAGCTGGGTCTTTGCTCATCCATGACGCTATTTTAAAGGTAATGAATTATAAATAAAAACATATATTAATAATTCACATACAGGATGATAGCAATGGAAGAGAAAAATCCCTCTGCATTAGTCATCCAGATGGAAAAATTCTCCACGACAGATTTGAAAAAACAAAACATGAGAAAACTGCAAAGTTTCATCTCTCACATAACACAGTTGCTTTTCCTACAAAACACAACAGAATTACAAAATCCAGATGATTAAAATGTTGAGGATTAACGGAGTATCAGGTATGACTGTCAAATTGAATTGGTTCCTGTTCTCAAGTGGTTCCATCTGAGCACTAGAACTTTTCCCATTAGAAAATGTGAGATTACACACACACACACACACACACACACACACACATTTGTATCTAGATTTTACAACCTTTAGGGAAAATGCAATTAAGAGCTCTCAAAATGTACCTGTGCCATTAAAAAAGCAATGAAGAAAACTGATGTTTGGACCTTATTCCAGATGGTCTCCTACTTTAGTCAGCGCAAGATTCATGCTTTCATGTAACTATAGACTTGATACGTTACAAGGAAAGCTTTGATCAAAAGATCACATTGGCGTTTCTTAAATCAAGACTTCAGGTCTGTGGACTGCAGGGCTTTGGAATAACCTGCACTTTGGGGAGGTCCTGGAGGGAATTTAATGAATTAGCACTACCAAATAACACGTGCAAAGGCAAGTTCAAGTTTCCTTCCCGAAATAAAGCACAGCCTTACTAACTGACACGAATACAGCTTATTCACTCTTGTCTTCACTAATTTAATATATAATGATTGTAAACCTACTACTGGTGCTAGGCTGAATACTAGCTAGGCACTAAAGAAATATACAGTATTCTCCCAGTAGTATAATAATAATAAAAATGTATTTGGTCTTTGCCCCACATTCTTGGCACCAGAGCTCCTAAAACCCATAGAATTTCCTGAGAGATAAGGGTGTCTTTTGTTATTCACAATGAGCCCCACTTTACCATACCTGAGTTTACACTGACTAGGTGATGCACGGGGTGGGCTCTTAGTTTCTAGGGAGAGGTTGGCTGTCTAGAAATGATACCCAAGCACCTGATTAGAAGGCCAGACCTTTCAACCTCCCTCCCTGACTCCTGGGGAAAGGAAAGGGGCTAGAGATTGTGCTTAATCATGTGGCCAGTGATTTAATCAAGCAAGCTTTAGTAAGGAATGTCCAGATAAACACTCTGAAAACAAAGAGGCTCTCAGAGCTTCTGGGGTGTGGGCACATCAGTGTGCTGGGAGGGTGGCATGCCTGGAGAGGGCAGGGAAGCTCTGCACCCAGCTCCAGCTTCCATTTGGCTGCATTCTTTATAATAAAACTATAACTGTAAGTATAGTGCTTTCAGTGAATTCTGTGAGTGGTTCTAGAAAAATACCAAACCTTAAGAGGGGTCATGGGATCCCCTGAACTTGTAGTAAAGACAGTTGGTCAGAATTATAAGTAGACTGAGGACCTGGGACTTGTTCCTGGAATCTCAAATGGGGACAGTATTATGAGACTGAGCTCCTTAACCTGTGGGGTTTAATTCTAGGTAGTTATACATAATATACTATTATTGCTAGTATTGAACTGACTCACTGGACACCAAATTGATGTCATAAAACTGCTGTTGGAATACACCCTCAAGAGCTTCTAGCTTAGGTGAGGACAGAAATTCACTGCTAGATGAAATGAATTTTTTGTTCTGAAAATTACAACTTGCCAAAATAGTCCTCAGTTGAGGCAGAAACTTTAAATAATCTCATACAATTATGAGAGATGAACGAGAAGGAGTAAAGAAGCACAAGCCCTAGAAGGTTACACAGGGAAATTTCATCTAAGCTTTAAAGGACAGAAAATTTCAATTCTACTTAAAACTATTCCAGAGGATAGAGAAAAAGGAAAAAATACTTCTAAATTTATTTTATAAAATAAATAGAACATTGATTCCAAAAACATGTCAAAGACTGCACTGAAAAAGAAAACTACAAACCAATCTCACGTGTGAATATCAATGCAAAAAATCTTAAATAAAATATTAGCAAAGAGTAACAAGTAGCACATCAAAAATAACATATTCAAGAAGTATTCACTTCAAGAAAGCAGGGATGATTTGAAATAAGGAAATCTATTAATGTAATCTGTTATATTAATAGATATAAAGATCATATCCTTATATGGAGAAAAGGCATTGACAAAATTCCATACTCACTTATGTTAAAAAACATTCAAATATTCCTATATATATCAATGCAAAATATATAGTGAGTTTAACATAAACATTCATTCATGTAAAAAAGGTCCAAATATATTATAAAAATGGTTATGTTATTGTAATCTAGATCCACTGAGAACACCAAAATGACCTGAGTATATAACTCCTAATGGATTAGTATAATATAAATGTATTTACATTTTATTTTTTTTTGAATTTTTAAATTTTATTTATTTTTTTATACAACAGGTTCTTATTAGTTATCCACTTTATACATATTAGTGTATATATGTCAATCCTAATCTCCAGATTCATCCCACCACCACCATCAACCCTCCGCCACTTTCCCCCCCCGGTGTCCATACATTTGTTCTCTACATCTGTGTCTCAATTTCTGCCCTGCAAACCGGTTCATCTACACCATTTTTCTAGGTTCCACATATATGCGTTAATATACGATATTTGTTTTTCTCTTTCTGACTTACTTCACTCTGTATGACAGTCTCTAGATCCATCCACATCTCTACAAATGACCCAGTTTCATTCCTTTTTATGGCTAATATTCCATTGTATACATGTACCACATCTTTAACCATTCGTCTGTCGATGGGCATTTAGGTTGCTTCCATGACTTGGCTATTGTAAATAGTTCTGCAATGAACATTGGGGTGAATCTATCTTTTTGAATTATGGTTTTCTCTGGGTATATGCCCAGTAATGGGATTGCTGGGTCATATGGTAATTCTATTTTTAGTTTTTTAAGGAACCTCCATACTGTTCTCCATAGTGGCTGTATCAAATTACATTCCCACCACCAGTGTAAGAGAGTTCCCTTTTCTCCACACCCTTTCCAGCATTTAAGGCTTACAGATTTTTTGATGATGGCCATTCTGACTGGTGTGAGGTGATACCTCATTGTAGTTTTGGTTTGCATTTCTCTAATAATTAGTGATGTTGAGCAGGTTTTCATGCATTTCTTGGCCACCTGTATGTCTTCTTTCCAGAAATGTCTACTTAGGTCTTCTGCCCATGTTTTGATTGGGTTGCTTGTTTTTTTAATATTGAGGTGCATGAGCTGTTTATATATTTTGGAGATTAATCCTTTCTCCATTGATTCATTTGCAAATATTTTCTCCCATTCTGAGGGTTGTCTTTTGGTCTTGTTTATACTTTCCTTTGCTGTGCAAAAGTTTTTAAGTTTCATTAGGTCCCACTTGTTTATTTTTGTTTTTATTTCCATTACTCTAGGAGGTAGAACAAAAAAGATCTTGCTGTGATTAATGTCAAAGAGTGTTCTTCCTATGTTTTCCTCTAAGAGTTTCAGAGTGTCCAGTCTTACACTCAGGTCTCTAATCCATTTTGAGCTTATTCTTGTGTATGGTGTTAGGGAGTGTTCTAATTTCATTCTTTTACATGTAACTGTCCAGTTTTCCCAGCACCACTTATTGAAGAAACTGTCTTTTCTCCATTGTATATCCTTGCCTCTTTCGTCACAGATTAGTTGACCATAGGTGTGTGGGTTTATCTCTGGGTTTTCTATCCTGTTCCATTGATCTATATATTTGTTTTTGTGCCAGTACCATATTGTCTTGATTACTGTAGCTTTGTAGTATAGCATGAAGTCAGGGAGTCTGATTCCTCCAGCTCCATTTTTTTCCCTCAAGACTGTTTTGGCTATTCGGGGTCTCTTGTTTCTCCATACAAATTTTAAGAGTTTTTGTTCTAGTTCCGTAAAAAATGCCACTGATAATTTGATAGGGACTGCATTGTATCTGTAGATTGCTTTGGATAGTCACTTTCACAATGCTGATTCTTCCAATCCAAGAACATGGTATATCTCTCTATCTGCTGGTATCAACTTTAATTTCTTTCATCAGTGTCTTATACTTTTCTGCATACAGGTCTTTTTTTTCCGTAGGTAGGTTTATTCCTAGGTATTTTAGTCTTTTTGTTGCAAGAGTAAATGGGAGTGGTTCCATAATTTCTCCTTCAGATTTTTCATCATTAGCATACAGGAATGCAAGAGATTTCTGTGCATTAATTTTGTATCCTGCAACTTTACCAAATTCATTGATTAGCTCTCGAAGTTTTCTGGTGGCATCTTTAGGATTCTTTACGTATAGTATCATGTCATCTGCAAACAGTGAGAGCTTTACTTCTTCCTTCCCAATTTGTATTCCTTTTATTTCTTTTTCTTCTCTGATTGCTGTGGCTAGGACTTCCAAAACTATGTTGAATAATAGTGGCGGGAGTGGTCATCCTTGTCTTGTTCCTGATCTTAGACGAAACGCTTTCAGTTCTTCACCACTGAGAATGAGGTTTGCTGTGGGTTTGTCATATATGGCCTTTAGTATGTTGAGTTAGTTCCCTCTATGCCCACTTTCTGGAGAGTTTTTCTCAATGGGTGTTGAATTTTGTCAAAAGCTTTTTCTGCATCTATTGAGATGATCATATGGTTTTTATTCTTCAATTTGTTAATATGGTGTATCACATTGATTGATTTGCATATATTGAAGAATCCTTGCATCCCTGGGATAAATCCCACTTAATCATGTTGTAGTATCCTTTTAATGTGTTGTTGGATTCTGTTGGCTAGTATTTTGTTGAGGATTTTTGCATCTATATTCAAGAGTGATATTGGTCTGTAATTTTCTGTTTTTGTAGTATCTTTGTCTGGTTTTGGAATCAGGGTGATGTTGGCCTCATAGAATGAGTTTGGGAGTGTTCCTCCCTCTGCTATATTTTGGAAGAGTTTGAGAAGGATAGATGTTAGCTCTTCTCTAAATGTTTGATAGAATTCACCTGTGAAGCCATCTGGTCCTGGACTTTTGTTCACTGGAAGATTTTTAATCACAGTTTCAATTTCAGTGCTTGTGATTAGTCTCTTCATATTTTCTATTTCTTCCTGGTTCAGTCTAGGAAGGATATACCTTTCTAAGAATTTGTCCATTTCTTCCCACTTGTCCATTTTATTGGCATAGCGTTGCTTATAGTAGTCTCTTAGGATGCTTTGTATTTCTCCAGTGTCTGTTCTAACTTCTTCTTTTTCATTGCTAATTTTATTGATTTGAGTCATCTCCCTTTTTTTCTTGATGAGTCTGGCTAATGGTTTATCAATATTGTTTATCTTCTCAAAGAACAAGCTTTCAGTTTTATTTATCTTTGCTATTCTTTTCTTTGCTTCTATTTCATTTATTTCTGCTCTGATCTTTATGATTTCTTTCCTCCTGCTAACTTTGGGCTTTGTTTGTGCTTCTTTCTCTAGTTCCTTTAGGTGTAAGGTTAGATTGATTATTTGAGATTTTTCTTGTTTCTTGAGGTAGGCATGTATTGCTATAAACTTCCCTCTTAGAAATACTTTTGCTACAGCTCATAGGTTTTGGATCATCATGTTTTCATTGTCATTTGTCTCTAGGTATTTTTTGATTTCCTCTTTGATTTCTTCAGTGATCTCTTGATTATTTAGTAACATATTGTTTAGCCTCCATGTGTTTATGTTATTTATGTTTTTTCCCCTGTAATTGATTTCTAATCTCATAGCATTGTGGTCAGGAAAGATGCTTGATACGATTTCAATCTTCTTAAATTTACTGAAGCTTGATTTGTGACCCAAGATGTGATCTATCCTGGAGAATGTTCCATGTGCACTGGAGAACAAAGTGTAACCTGCTGTTTTGGGATGGAATGTCCTGTAAATATCAATTAAATCTATGTGGTCTACTGTGTCACTTAAACCTTGTGCTTCCTTATTAATTTTCTGTCTGGATGATCTGTCCATGGTTGTTAAGTAAGGTGTTAAAGTCCCCCACTATTATTGTGTTACTGTTGATTTCCTCTTTTATAGCTGTTAGCAGTTGCCTTGTGTATTGAGGTGCTCATACGCTGGTTGCATATATATTTATAATTGTTACTTCTTCTTGGATTGGTCCCTTGATCATTATGTAGTGTCCTTCCTTGTCTCTTGTAACATTCTTTATTGTAAAGTCTATTTTGTCTGATATGAGAATTGCTACTCCAGCTTTCTTTTGATTTCCATTTGCATGGAATATCTTTTTCCATCCCCTCACTTTCAGTCTGTATGTGTCCCTAGGTCTGAAGTGAGTCTCATGTAGACAGCATATAGATGGGTCTTGTTTTTGTATCCATTCAGCGAGCCTGTGTCTTTTGGTTGGAGCATTTAATCCATTCACATTTAAGGTAATTATTGATATGTATGATCCTATGACCATTTTCTTTTTTTTTTTGCGGTACGCGGTCCTCTCACTGCTGTGGCCTCTCCCGCCGCGGAGCACAGGCTCTGGACGTGCAGGCTCAGTGGCCATGGCTCACGGGCCCAGCCGCTCCGCAGCATGCAGGATCCTCCCGGACCGGGGCACGAACCCGCATCCCCTGCATCAGCAGGCGGACTCTCAACCACTGCGCCACCAGGGAAGCCCCCTATGACCATTTTCTTAATTGTTATGGGTTTGTTTTTGTAGGTCCTTTTCTTCTCTTGTATCTCCCACTTAGAGAAGTTCCTTTAGCTTGTTGTAGAGCTGGTTTGGTGGTGCTGAATTCTCTTAGCTTTTGCTTGTCTGTAAAGTTTTTGATTTCTCTGTCGAATCTGAATGAGATCTTTCCAAGTAGAGTAATCTTGGTTGTAGTTTCTTCCCTTTCATTACTTTAAATATATCATGCCAGTCTCTTCTGGCTTGTAGAGTTTCTGCTGAGAAATCAGCTGTTAATCTCTTGGGAGTTCCCTTGTATGTTACTTTTCATTATTCGCTTGTTGCTTTCAATAATTTTTCTTTAATTTTTGTCAGTTTGATTACTGTGTGTCTCAGCGTGTTTCTTCTTGGGTTTATCCTTCCTGGGACTCTCTGAGCTTCCTGGACTTGGGTGGCTATTTCCTTTCCCATATTAGGGAAGTTTTCAACTATAATCACTTCAAATATTTTCTTGGGTCATTTCTCTCTCTCTTCTCCTTCTGGGACCCCTATAATGCAAATGTTGGTGCATTTGATGTTGTCCCAGAGGTCTGTTAGGCTGTCTTCATTTCTTATCATTCTTTTTTCTTTATTCTGTTCTGCAGCAGTGAATTCCACCATTCTGTCTTCCAGGTCACTTATCCGTTCTTCTGCCTCAGTTATTCTGCTGATTCCTTCTAGTGTATTTTTCATTTCAGTTATTTTGTTGTTCATCTCTGTTTGTTTGTTCTTTAATTCTTCTAGGTCTTTGTTAACCATTTCTTGCATCTTCTTGATCTTTGCCTCCATTCTTTTTCCGAGGTCCTGGATCATCTTCACTGTCATTATTCTGAATTCTTTTTCTGGAAGGTTTCCTATCTCCACTTCGTTTAGTTGTTTTTCTGGGGTTTTATCTTGTTCCTTCATCTGGTACATAGCCCTCTGACTTTTCATCTTGTTTATCTTTCTGTGAATGTGGTTTTTGTTCCACAGGGTGCAGGACTGTAGTTCTTCTTGCTTCTGCTGTCTGCCCTCTGGTGGATGAGGCTATCTAAGAGGCTTCTGCAAGCTTCCTGATGGGAGGGACTGGTGGTGGGTAGAGCTGGGTGTTTCTCTGGTGGGCAGAGGTCAGTAAAACTTTAATCCCCTTGTCTGCTGATGGGTGCGACTGGGTTCCCTCCCTGTTGGTTGTTTGGCCTGTGGCAACCCAACACTGGAGCCTACCTGGCTCTTTGGTGGGACTAATGGCAGACTCTGGGAGGGTTCATGCCAAAGAGTACTTCCCAGAACTTCTGCTGCCAGTGTCCTTGTCCTCACATTGAGCCAAAGCCACCCCTCCACCTCCGCAGGGGACCCTCCAACACTAGCAGGTAGGTTTGGTTCAGTCTCCTTTAGGGTCACTCCTCCTTCTCCTGCGTTCCAATGCACACACTACTTTGTGTGTGCTTTCCAAGAGTGGAGTCTCTGTTTCCTCCAGTCCTGCCGAAGTCCTGCAATCAAATCCCACTAGCTTTCAAAGTCTGATTCTCTAGGAAATCCTCCTCCCGTTGCTGGACCCCCAGGTTGGGAAGCCTGATGTAGGGCTCAGAACCTTCACTCCAGTGGGTGGACTTCTGTGATATAAGTGTTCTCCAGTTTGTGAGTCACCCACTCAGCAGTTATGGAATTTGTTTTTATTGTGATTGCACCCCTCCTACCATCTGATATAGGTTTCTCCTTTGTCTTTGTATACAGGGTATCTTTTTTGGTGAGTTCTAGTGTCTTCCTGTTGCTGACTGTTCAGCAGTGAGTTGTGATTCTGGTGCTCTCGCAAGAGGGAGTGAGTGCACGTCCTTCTACTCCGCCATCTTGACCTGATCTCCCTACATTTTATTTTTAAAAGCTCAATTTACTTAAAATACTAAGATCCCTTTACAATTTTTGTTCCTATTTTTAAATGGACTTTTAAAATTTTATAATAGATTTCAATTTACAGAAGAATTGCAAAGATAGTACAGAGGATTCCCATGTACCTCATGCCCTGTTCCCCTTATTAATAATGTCTTATATTGTATACTTGTTACAATGAACCTATTTTAATACATTAACTAAAGTACATAATTTATTCAGCTTTCCTTTGTTTTTTTCCTAATGTCCTTTTTTTCCCCCCTGTTTCAGGATCCCAGCCAGGATGCTACATTACATTTAGTTGACATATCCTTAGGCTTCTAGAGTTTCTGAGACTTCCCTTATTTTTGATGACCTTGACAGTTTTGAGAAGTACTGATCAAATATTTGGAGATTATCCCTCAGTTGGGATTTATCTGATGTTTTACTAATGTTAAGACTGAGGTTATGTGGTCTGGAGGGGGGGAACCACGGAGGTGATGTGCCTTCTGTTTTACTTTGTTTTTTGTTTTCTTTGTTTTTCAGATTGAAAAAGTCTCTATTGACCTGTCTTTAAGGTCACTGATTCTTCTTTGATTATTTGTAGTTCATATATGAACCCATAAAGGCATTCTTTCTGTTAAAATGTTTCTGACGTCTTGCATTTCCTTTTAATTCTTTGAGTTTCCACCTTTCTGCTTACATTGCTCATCTGTTCTTGAATGATGTGTACTTTTTCTGTTAGATCTTTTAACATATTAATCACAGTTATTTTAATCCATTCCTAAGTATGGTTCTGATGTATGTTTTCTCTTCAGACTTTTTTCCTTATCTGTGGGCATGATTATTATTATTTTTTTGAAAACTGGATATATTATACCAAGAATAGGGACTGATGTTAACAGGCCTTTAGTGTGAGGATGTATGTTAATCTGCTTAGGAGTTGTGCTATATTTAATTTTTACTGGAGTGTCCCAAGGCTTCAAATTACTCTGGTGTTCTTAGGGTTTTCTCTGATGACGTTGGGTTTCCCTAAAAAGTGCTCATCAAAGAGAATCTGCATGATGCAGCTGTTTCAGCTGTAATCCACTGGAGTTTACTGCAGCTTTGTTGGTGGAGGGTGGTAAGATATGTGAACGGGAAAGCATTTTATAGTCTTATGACTGTCTTAATTTTTAAGTGGACCTGCATCTGCATATGGAGACATCAGTCTTCACAAATATTTCTCCAATGGTACAGATTTGTCCTTCTCTTTCTAGGTGAGAGACAAGAAGCCTAGAAACAGTTTGTATAGGAAGAATGCCTTTCAACTAGGTAACATTCTAGAAAAATCTTGTCCTCTGAAGAGTAACCCTTTCTTATAAAGAACTCTCTGGGTATATTTTATAATGGTTATTCTTCCCATTGTTCTGTAAGAGCTATAAGAGGATCTTTCTCAGAACCTTAACATCAGAACCTGGTATGGGTTCCTGGAGGTATAGCCCACAGCAGTGAGGAATTTGACAATTCACCAAAATTACTATTTAAGAGTTCCTACCAGTTTATGGCTCCAGTGGCTTCCAAACAAGCAGAACTCAGCTGTGACTTTTTAGATTCTCCTGTCTCTACATATTTCAGGGTGGTTATTTGCCCAGCAACCTCAGTTCTCTCATGGGTCTAAAAAATTTCACTGATCTTCAGTTTGTGCAGATTTTCTTGTAGTAAGAACGAGAGTGATGACTTCTGATCTCTTTATATATCAGAGCTAAAAACCAGAAGTCAGATTCATTTTTTATACCATACAAAAGAATAAATTCAAAATGAAACAGAGATTTATGTGTAAAAATAAAACCAAGATTTAAAAAATAATGATAGGTGAACTCCTTTATAACTTTGGAGTAGTAATAAACAGTCCTAATGATGAGTCAAAATCTAGAAGCAGTAAGAATAAAGTATACACATTTAATTACAATTTTTTGTATACAGAATGGTCCTTCACAAAATAAAATGAGAAAATAAGCAAAATATTTAAAATTATATCACAGAGAGTTTATGTTCCTAATATATAAAGAATTTTTGAAAATAGAAAAGAAACAAAATCTCACTCCCCTATGGAACAAATTAGCTAGCAAACAGTTCAGAGAAGAAAAAAAGATGTACAAATGGTTCTTAATAATAGGAAAAGATGACTAATTTCATTAATAATAAGAAGAATGCATATTAAAACTACCCTGTGCTACCATTTCTCACCAGATGATTGGTAACAAAATATAAAAGTATGACAACATACTCTGTGAGGCTGTGGGGAAACAGGAACTTTCATATATTGCTGGGATAAATGTTAAAAGATACATTCCCTGTGGAAGGCAATATGGCATATCTAGCAAAATTATAAGTAAATAAATAAATATATGTTTATCTATTAATCCAGAAATCATGTTCTGTAATCTTCCTCATATACAGTAGCAAAACCATAAAAATATATATGAACAAAGATATTCATTGCAGGATGTTTTATAAAAAAAACAGACTGAAAACAATTCAAGAGGACGAGGGGAAGATGGCAGAAGAGTAAGACGCGGAGATCACCTTCCTCCCCACAGATACACCAGAAATACATCTACACGTGGAACAACTCCTACGGAACACCTACTGATCACTGGCAGAAGACCTCAGACCTACCAAAAGGCAAGAAACTCCCCACGTACCTGGGTAGGGCAAAAGAAAAAAGAATAAACTGAGACAAAAGGATAGGGACGGGACCTGCACCAGTGGGAGGGAGCTGTGAAGGAGGAAAGGTTTCTACACACTAGGAAGCCCCTTCGTGGGCGGAGACTGTGAGTGGTGGAGGGGGAAAGCTTCAGAGACACGGAGGAGAGCACAGCAACAGGGGTGCGGAGGGCAAAGTGGAGAGAGTCCCGCACAGAGGATTGGTGCAGACCGACACTCACCAGCCTAAGAGGCTTGTCTGCTCACCTGCTGGGGCAGGCGGGTCAGGGAGCTGAGGCTCGGGCTTCGGTCAGAGCACAGGGAGAGGACTGGTGTTGGCTGCATGAACACAGCCTGCAGGGCGTTAGTGCACCACGGCTAGCCAGGAGGGAGTCCGGGGAAAAGTCTGGACCTGCCGAAGAGGCAAGAGACTTTTTCTTCCCTCTTTCTTTCCTGGTGTGCGAGGAGAGGACATTAAGAGCGCTGCTTAAAGGAGCTCCAGAGACGGGCACTAGCCGCGGCTAAAAGCGCGGACCCCAGAGACGGGCATGAGACGCTAAGGCTGCTGCTGCCGCCACCAAGAAGCCTGTGTGCGAGCAGGTCACTATCCACACCCCCCTTCTGGGGAGCCTGTGCAGCCCGCCACTGCCAGGGTCCCGGGATCCAGGGACAACTTCCCCGGGAGAACACACAGCACGCCTCAGGCTGGTGCAACGTCACGCTGGCCTCTACCGCCGCAGGCTCTCCCTGCACTCCGTGCCCCTCCCTCCCCCCAGCCTGACTGAGCCAGAGCCCCTGAATCAGAGGCTCCTTTAACCCCGTCCTGTCTGAGCGAAGAACAGACGACCTCAGGCGACCCACACGCAGAGGCGGGGCCAAATCGAAAGCTGAGCCCCAGGAGCTGTGAGAACAAAGAAGAGAAGGGAAATCCCTCCCAGCAGCCTCAGAAGCAGCGGATTAAAGCTCCACAATCAACGTGATGTACCCTGCATCTGTGGTATACATGAATAGACAACAAATCATCCCAAATTAAGGAGGTGGTCTTTCAGAGCAAGATTTATGATTTTTTCCTCTTTTCCTCTTTTTGTGAGTGTGTATGTATATGCTTCTGTGTGAGATTTTGTCTGTATAGCTTTGCTTCCACCATTTGTCCTAGGGTTCTATCCATCCGTTTTGTTCTTTGTTTTTCTTAATAATTATTTTTTATTTTAATAACTTTATTTTATCTTTATTTTACTTTATCTTCTTTCTTTCTATCTTTCTTTCTTACTTACTTATATTTCTCCCTTTTATTCTGAGCCGTGTGGATGAAAGGCTCTTGGTGCTCCAGCCAGGAGTCAGTGCTGTGCCTCTGAGGTGGGAGAGCCAACTTCAGGACACTGGTCCACAAGAGACCTCCCAGCTCCACATAATATCAAACGGCGAAAATCTCCCAGAGATTTCCATCTCAACACCAGTACCCAGCTTCACTCAACGACCAGCAAGCTACAGTGCTGGACACCCTATGCCAAAATACTAGCAAGACAGGAACACAATCCCACCCATTAACAGCGAGGCTGCCTAAAATCATAAGTCCACAGACACCCCAAAACACACCACCAGACGTGGACCTGCCCACCAGAAAGAAAAGATCCAGCCTCATCCACCAGAACACAGGCACTAGTCCCCTCCAGCAGGAAGCCTACACAACCCACTGAACCAAATTTAGCCACTGGGGACAGACACCAAAAACAACGGGAACTACGAACCTGCAGCCTGCAAAAAGGAGACCCCAAGCACAGTAAGATAAGCAAAATGAGAAGACAGAAAAACACACAGCAGATGAAGGAGCAAGATAAAAACCCACCAAACCTAACAAACGAAGAGGAAATAGGCAGTCTACCTGAAAAAGAATTCAGAATAATGATAGTAAAGATGATCCAAAATCTTGGAAATAGAATAGACAAAATGCAAGAAACATTTAACAAGGACCCAGAAGAACTAAAGATGAAACGATGAACAACACAATAAATGAAATTAAAAATACTCGAGATGGGATCAATAGCAGAATAACTGAGGCAGAAGAACGGATAAGTGACCTGGAAGATAAAATAGTGGAAATAACTACTGCAGAGCAGAATAAAGAAAAAATAATGAAAAGAATTGAGGATAGTCTCAGAGACCTCTGGGACAACATTAAATGCACCAACATTCTAATCATAGGGGTTCCAGAAGAAGAGAAAAAGAAAGGGACTGAGAAAATATTTGAAGAGATTATAGTTGAAAACTTCCCTAATATGGGAAAGGAAATAGTTAATCAAGTCCAGGAAGCATAGAGAGTCCCATACAGGATAAATCCAAGGAGAAATACGCCAAGACACATATTAATCAAACTGTCAAAAATTAAATACAAAGAAAACATATCAAAAGCGGCAGGGGAAAAACAACAAACAAGGGAATCCCCATAAGGTTAACAGCTGATCTTTCAGCAGAAACTCTGCAAGCCAGAAGGGACTGGCATGACATAATTAAAGTGATGAAGGAGAAAAACCTGCAAGCAAGATTACTCTACCCAGCAAGGATCTCATTCAGATTTGATGGAGAAATTAAAAACTTTACAGACAAGCAAAAGCTGAGAGAGTTCAGCACCACCAAACCAGCTTTACAACAAATGCTAAAGGAACTTCTCTAGCCAAGAAACACAAGAGAAGGAAAAGATGTACAATAACAAAGCCATAACAATAAAGAAAATGGGAATGGGAACATACATATCGATAACTGCCTTAAAAGTAAATGGACTAAATGCTCCCACCAAAAGACACAGACTGGCTGAATGGATACAAAAACAAGACCCATGTACTTGCTGTCTACAAGAGACCCACTTCAGACCTAGAGACACATACAGACTGAAAGTAAGGGGATGGAAAAAGATATTCCATGCAAATGGAAACCAAAAGAAAGCTGGAGTAGCAATTCTCATATAAGACAAAATAGATTTTAAAATAAAGAATGCTACATGAGACAAAGAAGGACAATACATAATGATCAAGGGATCAATCCAAGAAGAAGATATAACAATTGTAAATATTTATGCACCCAACATAGGAGCACCTCAGTACATAAGGCAAATACTAACAGCCATAAAAGGGGAAATCGACAGTAAGACATTCATAATAGGGGACTTTAACACCCCACTTTCACCAATGGACAGATCATCCAAAATGAAAATAAATAAGGAAACACAAGCTTGAAATGATACATTAAACATGATGGACTTAATTGATAGTTATAGGACATTCCCTCCACAGACAACAGAATACACATTTTTCTCAAGTGCTCATGGAACATCCTCCAAGATAGATCATATCTTGGGTCACAAGTCAAGCCTTGGTAAATTTAAGAAAATTGAAATTGTTTCAAGTATCTCTTCTGACCACAATGCTATGAGACTAGATATCAATTACAGGAAAAGATCTGTAAAAAATACAAACACATGTAGGCTAAACAATACACTACTTAATAACGAAGTGATCACTGAAGAAATCAAACAGGAAATTAAAAAATACCTAGAAACAAATGACAATGGAGACACGATGACCCAAAACATATGGGATGCAGCAAAAGCAGTTTTAAGAGGGAAGTTTATAGCAATACAATCCTACCTTAAGAAACAAGAAACATCTTATATAAAAAACCTAATGTTGCACCTAAAGCAATTAGAGAAAGAAGAACCAAAAACCCAAAATTTAGCAGAAGGAAAGAAATCATGAAGATCAGATCAGAAATAAATGAAAAAGAAATGAAGGAAATGATAGCAAAGATCAATAAAACTAAAAGCTGGTTTTTTGAAAAGATAAACAAAATTGATAAACCATTAGCCAGACTCATCAAGAAGAAAAGGGAGAAGACTCAAATCAATAGAATTAGAAATGAAAAAGGAGAAGTAACAACAGACACTGCAGAAATACAAAAGATCATGAGAGATTACTACACGCAATCTATGCCAATAAAATGGACAACCTGGAAGAAATGGACAAATTCGTAGAAATGCACAACCTGCCAAGACTGAATCAGGAAGAAATAGAAAATATAAACAGACCAATCACAAGCACTGAAATTGAAACTGTGATTAAAAATCTTCCAACAAACAAAAGCCCAGGACCAGATGGCTACAGAGGCGAATTCTATCAAACATTTAGAGAAGAGCTAACACCTATCCTTCTCAAACTCTTCCAAAATATAGCAGAGGGAGGAACACTCCCAAACTCATTCTATGAGGCCACCATCACCTTGATACCAAAACCAGACAAGGGTGTCACAAAGAAAGAAAGCTACAGGTCAATATCACTGATGAACATAGATGCAAAAATCCTCAACAAAATACTAGCAAACAGAATCCAACAGCACATGAAAAGGATCATACACCATGATCAAGTGGGGTTTATTCCAGGAATGCTAGGATTCTTCAATATATGCAAATCAACCAACGTGATACACCATATTAACAAATTGAAGGAGAAAAACCATATGATCCTCTCAATAGATGCAGAGAATGCTTTCAACAAAATTCAACACACATTTATGATAAAAACCCTGCAGAAAGTAGGCATAGAGGGAACTTTCCTCAACATAATAAAGGACATATATGACAAACCCACAGCCAACATCATCCTCAACGGTGAAAAACTGAAAGCATTTCCACAAAGATCAGGAACAAGACAAGGTTGCTCCCACCACTTTTATTCAAAATAGTTTTGCAAGTTTTAGCCACAGCAATCAGAGAAGAAAAGGAAAAAAAAGGAATCCAAATCGGAAAAGAAGAAGTAAAGCTGTCACTGTTTGCAGGTGACATGATACTATACATAGAGAATCCTAAAGATGCTACCAGAAAACTACTAGAGCTAATCAATGAATTTGGTAAAGTAGCAGGATACAAAATTAATGCACAGAAATCTCTTGCATTCCTATACACTAATGATGAAATATGTGAAAGTGAAATCAAGAAAACACTCCCGTTTACCATTGCAACAAAAAGAATAAAATATGTAGGAATAAACCTACCTAAGGACACAAAAGACCTGTATGCAGAAAATTATAAGACACTGATGAAAGAAATTAAAGATGATACAAATAGATGGAGAGATATACCATGTTCTTGGATTGGAAGAATCAGCATTGTGAAAATGACTCTACTACCCAAAGCAATCTACAGATTCAATGCAATCCCCATCAAACTACCACTGGCATTTTTCACAGAACTAGAACCAAAAATTTCACAATTTGTATGGAAACACAAAAGACCCCAAATAGCCAAAGCAATCTTGAAAACGAAAAATGGAGCTGGAGGAATCAGGTTCCCTGACATCAGACTATACTACAAAGCTACAGTCGTCAAGACAGTATGGTACTGACACAAAAACAGAAAGATAGCTCAATGGAACAGGATAGAAAGCCCAGAGATAAACCCACGCATATATGGTCACCTTATCTTTGATAAAGGAGGCAGGAATGTACAGTGGAGAAAGGACAGCCTCTTCAGTAAGTGGTGCTGGGGAAACTGGACAGGTACATGTAAAAGTATGAGATTAGATCACTCCCTAACAGCATACACACAAAAAAAGCTCAAAATCGATTGAAGACCTAAATGTAAAGCCAGAAACTATCAAACTCTTAGAGGAAAACATAGGCAGAACACTCTATGACATAAATCACAGCAAGATCCTTTTTGACCGACCTCCTAGAGAAGTGGAAATAAAAACAAAAATAAACAAATGGGACCTAATGAAACTTCAAAGCTTTTGCACAGCAAAGGAAGCCATAAACAAGACCAAAAGACAACCCTCAGAATGGGAGAAAATATTTGCAAATGAAGCAACTGACAAAGGATTAATCTCCAAAATTTACAAGCAGCTCATGCAGCTCAATAACAAAAAAATAAACAACCCAATCCCAAAATGGGCAGAAGACCTAAACAGACATTTCTCCAAAGAAGATATACAGACTGCCAACAAATACATGAAAGAATGCTCAACATCATTAATCATTAGAGAAATGCAAATCAAAACTACAATGAGATATCTTCTCACACCAGTCAGAATGGCCATCATCAAAAAATCTACAAGCAATAAATGCTGGATAGGGTGTGGAGAAAAGGGAACACTCTTGCACTGCTGGTGGGAACGTGAATTGGTACAGCCACTATGGAGAACAGTATGGAGCTTCCTTAAAAAACTACAAATAGAACTACCATATGACTCAGCAATCCCACTACTGGGCATATATCCTGAGTAAACCATAATTCAAAAAGAGTCATGTACTAAAATGTTCATTGCAGCTCTATTTACAATAGCCCGGAAATGGAAACAATGTAAGTGCCCATCATCGGATGAATGGATAAAGAAGATGTGGCACATATATACAATGGAATATTACTCAGCCTTAAAAAGAAATGAAATTGAGCTATTTGTAATGAGGTGGATGGACCTAGAGTCTGTCATACAGAGTGAAGTAAGTCAGAAAGCGAAAGACAAGTACTATATGCTAACACATATATATGGAATTTAAGGGGAAAAAAAGTCATGAAGAACCTAGGGGTAAGACAAGAATAAAGACACAGACCTACTAGAGAATGGACTTGAGGACATGGGGAGGGGGAAGGGTAAGCTGTGACAAAGTGAGAGAGTGGCATGGACATATATACACTACCAAACGTAAGGTAGATAGCTAGTGGGAAGCAGCCGCATAGCACAGGGAGATCAGCTCGCTGATTTGTGACCACCTAGAGGGGTGGGATAGGGAGGGTGGGAGGGAGGGAGACGCCGGAGGGAAGAGATAAGGGAACATATGTATATGTATAACTGATTCACTTTGTTAGGGAGCAGAAACTAACCCACCATTGTGGAGCAGTTGTACTCCAATAAAGATGTAAAAAAAATAAAATTCAAATATTCTTCTATATGGGGCTGATTAGAATAAACTATAGTACACAGTGGAGTACTATACAGTAATAAATATGGATATGATGTCTCTATGTATTACTATGGAATCATTTCAAAGACGTGTTGTAGAATGCAAACAGAAAGATGGAAAAAAGTATGTATTGTGTCCTCTATGTTAGAAATGGAGAAATTGAAAACAAATTTATATGGTAAGATAATGGTTAAAAGAGGGAGGAAATGTGGTGGAGAGTATAGGGATAAAAGCTTGATTTCTTTTAATATACATAATTTATTTTGTAGATTTAATTTTGGATTCAGGTAAATATTTTATATAATTATGAAACTAACTAAGAAAAAAAATCGAAGTATCATTAAATAGTGAAATAGTCACTCCTTCCCACTTAACCAGGCTTACACTGAGCCCAGTGGTCAGGCCAAGGTGAAAACTCAAGGGCTTTGCAGGTCTCTATTCCAAGCACGTGCCTTGCCCTGATCATGAGCATGGCTTTCTAAATTCCCCTTTATACAAGGGTGCTTTTGAATGTCCTAATTTCCCAAAGAATCCCCCACCCCCAGCTTTCCTCTCAGGCCTCAGGAAGTTTATGGTAAATCTGTACCTGTAATCTTTTGCCACAAAAACCTAGCGCTGGTTACTCTGCCTTGCTCTTTTTTTCCAGCAATGCACAGTGCTTTTCTGGCCTGAGATCTGAGTTAGGCAAAACTACCTTGTGTCGGTTCTTTAGAGAGCCCCTAGACCAGTAAGAATGGGCATAACACAATAATTTGCAAATAAGATCAGCTCTGCTTCCTCCAGAACCAGGGACCAGGGTCCCACACTGTGAACACCGGCTGCAGGAGAGGGATGCAGTGAGAGCCAGTAAAAATGCCACAAAGCTTTCCTACCATTTTCAAGTTCCCTCTGCCTTTATTCAGCATTCACTTGTTGGCTCTAAACCTCTGACTGTTTTCCAGAGTTCTGCAAAGTTGCCTTGACTGTTTCTGCTTGTTTTTTGATCTGTGGGGGAATGAGAACATGGAGCCATTTACTCTGCCATTTTACTGAGATCACTCTACAATTGTATTTGTATATAGATTTCTTTTCTGCAGATTGTGAGTTATTGGAAGGCAGGGATCTGGTTGGCTTTTTAAATTTTTTTTGTATTGTGCCTCAGTGACCTGTAACCTTGCTAAATGCATTTATTCATTCTTGTCATTCTTAATTAAAATCCTAAGTAAATTACTTAGGATTGTCTATATACACAAGCATATTGTCTAGAAATAAAAACAGTTTGAATTCTTTATTTCCAATTTTTTATGCTTTTGAAAGTATTTTTCTTGGCTTTAGTGCACTAAGATCTCCAATACATGATGAACAGAATTCCCTAAAAAGAAAGCTGCATTTTCCTCAATTTCTTAACATTAGGCAGGTTCATTGTATAGAGGCCCTTTTTTCATAGATGTACTTTATCAGATTGAGGAAGCTCCTTTCTATCCTTAGCTTGATGAGAGAGTTTTTATCATGACAATGTTTAATAAGAAACAAATGTTTTTGCTTCATTTATTGAAAGGATATAGTTTCTCATTTATTTCATTAATGTGGTGAAATACATATTGGGTTTTACAATAGGAAACCAACCTTGTTCCCTATGATAAACCTCAATCAATAGTCATGATGAACTATCCTTTTATATATTGAGGAATTTGATTAATTTTTTTTTGCCAAGGATTTTCTTCATCTAAGTTCATCTAAGTTCATGAGGGCTATGTGCTGTAAATTTCTTTTCTTGCAATATCCCTCTTTTATTTTGGTATCAGGGTTATGCTGGCCTCATGAGTTGGCCTCTATTTTCAGAAAGAGTTTGTTGTAGATTGAATTGTGTCCCCCCAAAATATATGTTGAAGTCCTAACCCCCGGTACCTGTGATTGTGACCTTATTTGGAAATCAGGCATGATTTGCATATGTAATCAAGTTACATCTAATGTGGACATTAGGATGGGCCTTAATTCAGTATGACTGCTGTATTTTTTAAGAAGAGAGAAGAGACACAGGGAGAGACACACAGAGAGAGTGCCATGTGACAACAAGGTGGAGATTGGAGTGATGCTTCTACTGGCCAAGGAACACCAAGTGTTGCTGGCAACACCAGAGGCTAAGAGAAAGGCACGAAACCGATTTTCCCCTAGAGCCTGCAGGAAGAACATGGCTCGGGTGATAGCTTAATTTCAGACTTCCAGCCTCCAGAACCGTGGGAGATTAAATTTCTGTTGTTTATAACCACTCTGTTTGTGGTAATATTTGTTCCCAGCAGCACTAGGAAACTAATGCAGGTTTTATTTAAATTGATACAATTTCTTCCATAATTATGTAAAATAATTCACTGGTAAAGTAATCTGGGCCTGAACTTTTCTCTGTAGGAAAGTTTTAAACTACAAATTTAAATTTTAAAATAGATATACAGATATTCTTCTATTAATTAACCAGTGAGCTTTGGTACTTTGTCAATTTTTCTAAGTTGCTGAATTTATTGGCCTGAAATTATTCATAATATTTCCTTATTATTCTCTTAATATCTGTAGGCTCGGTAATGTGTTATCCTTCATTATTAATATTAGTAACTTCTGTTGTCTATTTTTGTTTTCTTGATCAGAGTTACTAAAGGTTTACCAAATTTATTTATTTTTACAAAGAACAAATCTTTTGACTTTATTTTCTTTCTCTATCATTTGTCTTCTATTTTATTGATACCTTCCCTTATTTTTTCATTTCCTTCTTTCTATTTACTCTGAGTTTAATTTGTTCCTCTTTTTCTAGTGTAAGTTGGAAGCTTATGTCATTGATTTTAAACCTTTTTTCTTTTCAAACTTATACACCTATAAATTTCCTTCTCATTAATAATTTTGTGATATTTTGCAAATGTAGGCAAAATTTTATCATCCAGTTCAAAACATTCTTTTAACTTCCTTAACTGATTCTTCTTTGAACTGTAGGTTGTTTAGAAATCTGTTGCTTAATTTGCAAAGATTTGAAGTTTTCTATACTCTTCTTCCTATTAATTTCTAGTTCAATTCTAGAGTGAGCAGAGAACTCACTCTATGATTTAAATCCTTTGAATGTACCTGAGACATTTTACAGCTACACGTGGTCTCTCTTGGTGAACATTGCATATGCACATGAAGACTGCAGTAGTGTTTTGGAACTGTCAATTGGTTGATAATGTTGCTCAAATCTTCTATATCTTTACCATTTTTTCTCCCCTTCCTTTTCTGTTAGAGAGAGGGATGCCAAAACCTTTTATTGATATGGTTGATTTGTCAAATTGTCCTTTTAGATCTGTCAATTTTTGCTTCACATATTTTTCAGTTTTGATTTTTTAATGTTCATAAGATTGCAATAAGTTTTGGATGAATTGACCTTTCAACATTATGAAATAATCCTCTTTATCTCTGATAATACTTTTGTCTTAAAACCTTTGTTTTTGTTTTTTTTATGGTTATTCTTTTACTATCTTTTTACTTCAACCTGTATATGTCTTTGTATCTCTTATAGACAGCATATAGTTGGATGTTGCTTTTATATTCAGTCTGGCAACCTCTGCTTTTTAATTGTAGTACTTATTCAGTTATGTTTAATGTATTTATTGATATGATTGTGGTTAAGTTTACACATTGTTATTGGTTTTCCATTTCTCTCGTCTTTATTCCTTTTTTAATTTTCTCTTTTCAGGTTAATCAAACATCTTTTAGAATCCTATTTTTTCTCTGTTGACTTTTTAAATATATCTCTGTGCATTATATTTTCATTTGTTTCCTAGGGATAGAAATAGGCAGACAAAAGTTACCACAGCCTGCCTAGTATTATTACACTATTTTGCAAAAACTTAAAAAACATCAAAACAATAAAACTCCATTTACAACCCCTTTTGTCCTTTTTATTGTTGTTATATATTTTGCTACTATACATATTGATAGAGATGTATAAATACATGTGCATACATATAAACATATTTATCTATCTGTTTATATATGTATTAACAATACATTGTTATTATTTCTGCATTAAACATCCAATTGACTTTTAAGAAGTTTAACAAAAAAGGTTTTTAAAAGTAATTACTCATGTTTTCCTTTACCAGTATTCATTTTTTCCTTTACAGTTGACTCTTGAACAACACATGTCTGAATTATGTAGTTCCACTTACAGTTAGAGTTTTTTCCAATAAATACAGTACCTGTATTTTTATTTTAAACATTTTTAAAGTAACTAAGTGTGGGAAAAACTTTGTGTTCAATTAGAGATCACGATATGAGCCCTGTTTCTATCAGGGCTTCCTGCCCTTGGGTGAGTCCTTTACTAATTCCTTTTTCTGTTTTTTTTTTTTTTGGAGGCAGAGATAGCAGTACACACATTTTTGACTGCATGGAGGGTAAGCATCCCTAACTCTGTGTTCTTCAAGGGTAAACTGTAAATTCATCTGCTATAATTTCCCTTAAGCCTAAAATTTCCTTTTAGTACAGATCTGCAACAATTCTCCAACCTTGCTATTGTTTTTCGTATTCTTTTCAATTTCAAAGATGGCTTTAATTTACCTTCAGTTTAGAAAGGTAAATGGCTAGATACAGAATTCCAGGTTGATAGGGAGTTTTCTCTTCATAGCTCAAAAATAGTTACATTTCCTTCTGACGTGTTATTTCTCATAAGAGATCAACTGTCCTTCGCATCCTTGTTCCCCCATATGCAGTCTCTTACATGTAGTCCCCTGTAACGGATAACTATCAATGTCTCTGTCTACTTTTAACAACTTCTTTTAACAATTTTTTAAAAATCTTTTTTTTTATGTGTGGTTTTCAGCAGTTTGCCTATGATTTGACTAGGTGGGATTTTTTTATCCTGCTTGGTGATTGCTTTGTTTCCTGGATTTCTGGGTTACTGATATTAGTGAAATCTGGAAATTTTTCTATTATTTCTCCTAACGTTCTTTCTGCCCTATTTTCTACCTCCTCTACTTCTATGACTCTAATCATGTGCTTTCTAGAGCACATGATACTGTTGCATGGATCATGAAGTGTTGTTCACTTGCAAATGTTGTTTCTTTATGCTTCAGTTTGGACAGCTTCTATTTAACTGTCTTTAAGTTCGGTGACTCTTTCTTCTACAAGTTCAGATGCGTATTTTAGTTCTATGATTTCCATTTCACTCTTTTTGAGTTTCTGTATCACTACTGAAATTACCCATCTCTTCACTGATTGTATTCATGTTTCCCTTTAGATTCTCTAGCACAGTTAACATAGTTACTTTAAATTCCTTGTCATCTAATTTCAACATCTATTGATTATTTTTACTCTTGATTATAGATTACATTTTCTGCTTCTTCACATGTCTATTAATTTTTTAATGTTATACTTGCCGTACCTCACTTTTTAGAGACCATGAATGCTTTAATCATTCTATGAAAAGCATTATGTTTTATTTTCCTGCTTAAATTATTGGTATGTCATCTTAATTCTGAAGAGAAGCTTATTTTCCTTTCTGATAGGGAGTATCTATCACTATTTCCCTTACTCTTAGCACAAAAGCCTAAAAGTGAACATTATTCTCACCCCTAAAGCATAACTGTAAAGGTGTGAGGTGCTTTCCAAGTCTAACTTGGTAAGACTTGAACCCAAAACCATTTCACTGTTGTATCCAAACCACTGCCATCTCTGCTTACCCCTTTCAATATTTCAGCTGTTGTTTGTGCTCTCAGGTGCTTGGAGTATTGTACCATGCATTCACTGTTCAGTGGTCAAGGCAAAACTTTGAGGGAATTCACTTGTAGATCTTTGGGTCTCTCACCTTTATGAATTCCTCTTCACAGGGCTTTTCTTCCTCAGTTCCCAGATATTCTGGCAGCCTCTAATTCCAATTTCTGACTAGTCGGCCAGTAAGAATGACACTTTCTTGTTGACCTCTATTCCTCATATACAGCACACACTGGGAGTGTCCTCATTCAGAAACTGGTCAAATGTGGATCTCATCCAGCATGACTTTCTTCCTTCAAGCTTCTGCTTTCTTTAGTCATTCTCCCATGCCCTTAAAGAGTTATTTTCATTTTACTGCATTTTGTTTTGTCCAGACTCTATAATTTTGTCATCAAGATTAGTTTTATATAAGCTCCTGTATCATTACTAGAAGCTGGGGATCCTCTTTTGATCTTGATTTTTATAGTGCCTACCATGATGCTTGGTACATATAAGAGGTTAATAAATGAATAAATAAATGAAGAGAGGAATACATACAAATGTTCAGAGGGATACCTACATGGACTATGATACAAGCTTTCTATTTTTAGGCATTTGTTTTTCTGTTGAAGTGAGAAATTCATATTTTGTGTTAAAATAGAGAATGAGTCATCTTCCCTTGGTCATAGATATTACCCTCCCAGGTATATAAGGATGGCACCAACTAAATTTTTTTGGTTGCATTTGCTTTTGGTTTAGAGATACAATACATGATTTATTATTTTTCTTTGAAAATCAAAGAAAATAGCTACATACTTTAATATACATTTGAAGAGTATGACAATTTCAAGTGGAATTAATTTGGATTTGAAAGTGTAGTGTTTACGATTAATCCACAACTTGATGTAAGTGACAAAAGTCAGCTTGCTTCATTAAGACTATAATAATCATATAGAATATATTCATGTGCATTTAAAAGTAATTCTTGGCTGAAATTCATGTCACCTAAAAGAAAGGTTAATGTTCTACTATGTTTAAATTCCAGTGTGACTTTTAGCCTTTTGAACAAATTGAAAAGTATACAGCCACACTCAAAAACAACATTAAATTTTTCTGATGATTTTAATTGTGATCCATATAAAACATATCAACCTTTGCTTTTCCAGAGTAAATGAAACTTGAATTACTCATATGTTTAATCCAGGACTTACTAGTGCTTCTTTTATGTAGGTAGTATGACAGATTTCAGCCATGGAGTGTTGTTAATAATGGTAAACAGATTAAATGCTTACTATGTTTTATTTGAAACATAATGTATTTAACTCTTGAGGATTATACTGACTTACTACAAAAGTTATATTAAATGAACAAAATAAATGTTAGTATAATTTACAAGTTACTATATACATTTGACAGCTATTTTTGGCTTTGACCATTTTTGAGCATATGCAAACACTCATGGAACCATGCTGTATTGAGAACTTGGGGAGAGAAAGTGATGAACCCATTTATATAAACTCTGCTACAGTTTTTGTTTTAAAATGTTTCTCAAAATGTAATGGTCTGTGGTGAAAGATACAATTTCTTTCAAAAAGGATTTCATCAATTTGTAAAATTACAGGATGCCAGGAGCAACCTCAACTTCTAAATGATGTGCCATTTAATTTATGTTTCAATTAACTCTTAGTAGAAGAGTTACAATCTATAAATAATTGTCAGAAGAGGGAATGCTTCTTATTTATTTAGAGTGGAAAATTAGTTCTTTTCCTGACACTACAAAGAATTATCTATTATATTCTTTGAAGCTACAAAGAATATCTATTGGATGTCAGTTGTTGTGATGTATATTGTCTTTCTACTTCTGTTCAGTCATTTAGTGACAATTTAGTCAACATAAGAAAAATTACTGGGCTTCCCTGGTGGTGCAGTGGTTGAGAGTCCGCCTGCCGATGCAGGGGACACGGGTTCGTGCCCTGGTCCGGGAAGATCCCACATGCTGCAGAGCAGCTGGGCCCGTGAGCCATGGTTGCTGAGCCTGCTTATCCGGAGCCTGTGCTCCGCAATGGGAGAGGCCACAAAAGTGAGAGGCCCATGTACCGCAAAAAAAAAAAAAGAAAGAAAAATTGCTGTTTGTCTTTTCCTGTTTGAAAGTTTCTTCTTTTTGCTTGTTAAGAGGAAGAGAGAAAGTCACTAGGAAGATAGAAAATTGAGTGCCTAAAAACAACTGGTAAAGAAAGTATTATAGAATCTCTTTGGGACACTAAAAGCTTTCTAATATATATAGTTGACCTGCAATCTTAGATTTGTATAAAAGAGAATGGAATGGATATTTCTGATGTCTGAATGGAAAAAAAAAGAAAAAGTTACAACTGACAAGTTGGTGATACTAAAATAAATATGAAATAAAAACTGGAAGGCTGCTCAAAATGCAAATAAATCCTTGTTGTTGTGTATAGCTGCAATTCTTCTATTTTGATTACTCATTAGAATTCTATTTTTTCTCATTTGGGGGGGGGGTCTTTTCATTCTGTTTTTCTTTTTGGCTCCTTTCATCCAAGGACATATCTGTCAACACATTTGTTGAACCTGAGAAAGGAAAACAGACTTCAGTGACCATAGGACAACGAATATAGATCTTGTAAAAATAGTTTAGAAGAGTATCTGAACTAATGGACCACAGTCTTCAACAATCAAATAAAACAAAACCTAGGGAAGGGGGAGAATCTGATCACAGAGTTATCACATAATATTTAGATGTCCAGTTTCCAACAACAACCAAAAAGTCACAAAGCATACAAATAAACAGAAAGTATACTCCATTCAAAGGAACAAAATAAGTGGACAGAAACCATCCCTGAGGAAGCCCAGAGTTATCAAAGCAACTAGACAAGGATTTAAACTGTTATAAACATGTTCAAAGGGCTAATGGAAGTCATAAGGAAAGAACTAAAGGAAATCAGGAAAACGATGTTTGAGAAAAGTGTGAATAAAAAAAAAGAAAGTGTAGAAAGGAACCAGACATAAATTCTGGAGCTAAGATATATAATACTTGAAATAAAAAACAAATTCAACAGAGGAATTTAATAGAAGATTTGAACAGGCAGAAAAAAGAATCAGCAAACTTGAAGTCAGGGTGATTGAAATCATCGAGCATGCATAACAGAAAAAAAATGAGTAGAAGTGAACGTAGCCTAAGAGATTTGCAGGATACCATCAAGCAGACCATCACACACCTTATGAGTCCAGAAGGAGAAGAAAGAGAAAATTGTAGAAAGAATGTTTCAAGATATAATTGCTAAAAATTTCCCAAATTTGATAAAAGACATGATTCTACAAATATAAGAAATTAAGTGAACTCCAAGTTGTATAAAAGCAAAGATACCTCACTGAGCCACATTATAATCAAACTTTTAAAAGCCAAAGATAGAGAATCTTGAAGGTAGCAAGAAAGAAGTGAGTCATCATTTATGAGGGATCCTCAATAAAATTAACAGCCAATTTCTCATCAGGAACCACAGTAGTGAAAAGACAGGAGGATATCATATTTAAAGTGCTGAAAGGAAAAAAAAAAAAACTTCCAACCAAGATTTTGACAAAACTGTCCTTCAAAAAATGACAGAGATTAATCCCTTGTCAGTTGCATCATTTGCAAATATTTTCTCCCATTCTGTAGTTTGTCTTTTCATTTCGTTTATAATTTCTTTTGCTGTGCAAAAGCTTTTACGTTTAATTAGGTTCCATTTGGATTTTGTTTTGTTTTGTTTTTATTTCCATTACTCTAGGAGATGGATCCAAAAAGATATTGCTGCAATTTATGTCAGAGTGTTCTGCCTATGTTTTCCTCTAGGAATTTTATAGTATCTAGTTTTACTTTTAGGTCTTTATTTAAGTTTGAGTTTATTTTGTGTGTGGTGTTAGAGAATGTCCTAATTTCATTCTTTTACATGTAGCTGTCAGTTTTCCTGGCACCACTTATTGAAGAGACTGCATTTAATCTCTAAAACATACAAACAGCTCATACAGCTCAATATCAAAAAAACAAACCAATAAAAAAATGGGCAGAAGATCTAAATAGACATTTCTCCAATTAGTACATACAGATGGTCAAAAGGCACATGAAAAGATGCTCAACATTGCTAATTATTAGAGAAATGTAAATCAAAACTACAATGAGATATCACCTCACACCTATTTCTCTATTTTCCTACTGATAGCTCCACTATGTGTATGATACGCTCTTTATAGTTGTCCCTCAGTTCTTGGATACTCTATCCCATTTTTTTCACTCTTTTTTTCTCATTGCTTTTCAGTTTTGTTAAGTTTCTATTGACATATCCTCAGAGATGCCATACTTGTGCCTTGTCTATTAAGGGGATCGTTGAAGGCATTCTTTACTCTGTCTGATATTTTGATCTCTGGCATTTCTTTTTTATTCTTTCTTAAAATTTCCATCTTACATTACCTATCTATTCTTGCACGTTTTCTGCTTTTTCCATTAGAGTCCTTAGCATGTTAATCATAGTTACTTTAAATTCCTGGTCTGGTAATTCCAACATCCCTGCCATATATGAGTCTGTTTCTGATGTTTGCTCCATCTCTTTAGGCTGTATTTTATTCTTTTCGTATGCCTTGTAATTTTTTGGTAAAAACTGGGTATCGTGTCCTGGGTAAAAGGAACTGCAGTAAATAGGCCTTTAGTAATGTAGCAGTAAGTTATGGGGGTATGGAAAGTATTCTGTAGTTCTATAATTAGGTCTCAGTTTTTTTCATAATTCTGCACCCTTGGATTGAGAACTTCACCAGTGCTTCTCCGTTTCCCTCCCTTAGGTAGGACAGAATGGCTAGAACAGGATGGAACTTGGTATTGCTCTTCTCCACATGTGGAAGGCTAGAGGGAACTGGAGTGGGATATTTCCCTTCCCATACATAGAAGGCAAGACTGGGCTGTATTTGTGTATTTTCCTTCCCCAAGGTTGATTAGGCTCTGGGAAAAAAAAAATCCAGTATATTAGACTCTGCTAAAATAGTTTCTCTTGAGCCCAGGCCTTCTTAAGAAGAAAAAAATGCTCTGGAATATTTCAAAATGGCTACTTTTCCCTCCCCCTGCTGTTGTACAAGGGAATTTTTTTCCTCTAATATTCATTGTGAGATCCTAGTTGAACTGGTGGTAAAACCCACAAAAGTGTGGGGATTCCCCTATGACTGGGACCCCCCCCCCGGGGTTTTAAATTACCTAATTTGTCTACACTGAGCCTACAGCAATTGATTACAGTTTAGTTTCTCCTAACCCAGCACTGCTTCATCGGGCGATTCCTGCTCATGAGTGTCTGCTCCAGTTAAGTTGTGGTTCTCTGTGTTCTCCTATGTGTCTCTCCAAGTTCTGGGGCAGCAGCTTGCCCTGTGATCTCACTTCTCTAAGTGATCTAAGAAAAACTGATGATTTTTACGTTTGTTCAGTTTTTTACTTCTTGTTAGGATGGAGTAGTGACTTCCAAGCTCCCTACATGTCAGACTGGAAACCAGTAGTAGGAATCCTTCATATAATCCCAGCATTGATATTTTATGCATATTTTGTGCATATTTTCTAAATTAAGCCTCTTTCTGCACTCACTGCCTAGTTCTCATAAAAAATGTAATGCTAACATTTATTGCTACCTGAACTTCTGCTCTCTTCCAAATTATTTTATTTAGGGAATTTTAGCCCTGTCCTCACCTTACCCCTCAGGATGTGATATGCTCAAATTAGTGTCTTCACAAGTGTTCTATGACAGGTGAGTCCTAAGAGAGAAGAAGTAGAGAGAAGGTACTCGGGTTAGCTGAAAAGCTGGTTCCTCGAAAAAGAAACTGCTGCCCAGTCTTCTGTTTAAGTGTAGACCTTAGGGCCTCTGTGGAAAAATTATGCAAAATGAAAAAAAAAATAGAATATCATCCCAGAGCCTTACAAGAATATACATGAAGATTATTTATTAGAAAAAAGAAGAAAGTTTTTTTTTAATGATTACCATTATCAATGGGATTCAAGAAGAAACAATATCTTGAAAGAGGAGAAGAAATTCCATCAGAAGAAAATAAGATGCCAGCAGGAAGATTTTTGGAGAGGGAAAATTGTCCCCTTTAATGCCTGGCAACTAAAACTGTTCTTAGCAAAAGAGCATGAAAGGAGTCTTCTGCCAAGCAGACATTTCTCTCAGATCCTAGAAGTAAATTGATGCTCAGTCCAAGTGTTTGATGTTGAGGAATTTTCATTATTTTTCACAGTCTGCATAAATATTTTAATGGGAATTTGGGGGAGGCTGAGTTAAGGACTGCTAGCCAGTTGACTGTATCCATAAAATTTCTCTTTTAGTTCTGAACAGTATCTTCAGGCAAAAGCAAATGTTTTCATCCAGTGCAGAACATGGATAAGAGTCCAGAAGTTTCAGGGTCAGTGGTATTTGGTCTCTCGCTTCCTCCCTAACATCATTATTGTCAACTGAGACCAGACTGGGGCCCAGACTCTGTAGACTATCAACTTGGATAAATAAGAACGATTCAGTTATTTCTTTGTTTATTAAACATATTAAGAATTAAGATGCATTCTTGTCTTTAGGTTAGTGGGAAAAACTCTGAGGGGGAGGAACTTTAGGCCAACTATATTGGGTCTTAGATATTGTATCTATGAAATTATAATAGTACAACCCTTGCCATACCTATTGTCAAGGGTGTTGTGAACACAAACTGAGATACTAATAATTTGGGGGAAAAAAGTGAAACACAAAGTATCTTTCTCTGGAATTTAGAATATGATGTTACAGTCAATTATAGGAAGATGCTCAGCCTATGAATTCAAAGTTCCAGATTATGCAATCTGGTAAACAATCAAACATCAGAAGTAAACAGGAAACATTTTTCTTCTCTAAATCTAAGTAACTCTAATATTAAAATTCTGATTACTGAATGAAAAAAAAATACACGTTGAATCAACTGTGTACTCTCATCAATGAGAAAAAATTAAACCAAAAGGAAATAAAAAACAAAACATTTTTCTCTAGTATTGACTACATTTTCCCATTGCTAAATAGGTGATCATTTCTAGGATATGGCTTGCTTTGCTTTGTGAATTTGATTATTACAGGACACATTGTGATAAAAGAAGTGCAGCACAAGGACTATCAGACCAAAGCAGACAGCTTGAAAACCCATCCTTCTATAACTGCCTTTGATGGAGAACAGCTGTCAATACAGTAAAAATGATATCTGAAGCCTCTAAACGAAGTTTATTATTCTCACATCTTCATTTCACAACTTATTTGGTTAAATCGGGTAAAACTGGCTATTTTGAATTTGTTATAATTATGTCCATGCTTTGACTCCAAACAAACATTTTTAAAGGATGAGTAAATTCAACTATTGTCGTTGCTCTCAGAGAAATTAAGTAGTAATAACTCACACACATTCTCAAAAACCATTCCTTTATTAATTTTTTTCTGACCTTTTCAGAAAACAGACTTAGTTATCAGGAGTATTAGCTATCATCAAAATGGAAACCTCAGTTTCAAGCATTTATTTCCATGATCACTTATTTTCTCATTATTTATTTAATAATCAAGCTAAACCTTCAGGCAAGGAGATAGCAATTATTTCTAATTTAAAATGTAAGGCTATAAGATGAGATCTTGTTGAGGTAATATAATACTTTACTGACAAAATGCAACTCAGTTTTCCAGTATAAATCAGTCCCTTATCCGTCTGCAATCATCATATCTAAACTTATGACAAGTTCAACATTCAACCATATAACTATATTCCCCATCTTTCTTTTTATTTTTTCCTGATTTTCTCCTTTAGAATTCAGTCCTGACATATAGACTGCAACCCATAGTTTTCTCTTGAATGGGATTCTTCAATCTTTCCATTTTCTTGGTTTCATTTTTAAAGTAAGACTTTAAAATTTTTCATGTGGTATACTATACTTAGGTCTTTACTGGTTTTCCCTATGCACCAGGATTTTCTTTTATAATCTACATTTAAGTTTTTAATTTTGTTTTTATTGCTCTTATTTTGTTCCTATTTGGATGTGTATGTGTGTTTCCTCTTAGTAGGGAAAAGAAAAAGAGGGGTACAGTTAAAGTGCATGTTTATGAAGCCTCAGTTTATAGGGATGTACAGAGGGGGATTATTAATAGTGACATGATATGCACACACTTTTTGTAAGGAGGACCATTGACCATAGACCTCATATTTTTATAGGTAAAGAATAAGTCTAATGTTACCTAGGTAGGAAGTGGTGGGGACAGGTTTAATGTCTTGTTAAAGTCTCAGTTGTTCTAACTGTCCATCAACAGATAAATGGATAAAGAAGATGGGCAGCAACACTGATGGGCCTAGAGATTACCATACTAAGTGAAGTCAGAAAGAGAAAGACAAATACCATATGATACCACTTATATGTGTAATCTAAAATATGACACAAATGAACTTATCTGTGAAACAGAAACAGATTCACAGACATAGAGAACAGACTCGTGGTTGCCAAGAGGGAGGGGAGGTGGGGAGGGATGGATTGGGAGTTTGGGATCAGCAGATGCAAACTATTATATATAGAATGGATAAACAACAAGGTCCTACTGTATAGCACAGGGAACTATATTCAATATCCTGTGATAAACCATATGGAAAATAATATGAAAAACAACATATATATGTATAACGGAATCACTCTGCTGTACACCAGAAACCAATACCACATTATAAATCAACTACACTTCAATAAAAATAAATTTTTAAAAATCTCGGTTGTCAAAATATTAATAGTTCAGAGTTGGGCTATCAACCACATTGCTGTGCTACCTCCAGTTTGGGTGAACAAGGTTGAATGACTACTGATGATTTTTTTTTTAATGAAATGAGCCTAATGGTATGCTTGCCTCTTTTTCTGAGCTCAAATGTTTCAGGGTGTAAGTCAGTTTCCTTCCTGGTTATGAGGTAAATATTTTCTTAACTCCCTCCCAGCCCTTCTCATTGGAAATAAGGATCTCTAGACAGGAGTGAGTATGAAGGCAAAAGCAATGGGGTAATGATGTAACAAAATCACAACCCCAGAGTTCAGAACATCAAAGACCTGTACAGGGACAAAAATCATGTATCAGCAATGAGGCTATTAGGAATCTACCTTTTCCTGGATCTGTAAAATTATTGCAATGATACCTATCTCAATGAAAAGGAAAATAAAATATTAAGTACTGAGGGGAAAAGCTGAAGAAATAAAATAAACAGGTCTTCTGATCTGGTTTCTTTGTATTGTATCAAAACCACCAGGGAAATGACTACTGTGGCTCTAATAGAACCTGAAAGCTTGCCAGATGAGGGTGCAATAAAAGTGACACAAATGAACATTTTCTGCAAGACTGATCTATGGCAATTGGAGGAGGAAATATAAGCAACATTTTGAAAAGTTCATGAACATAATATGAACATATAAAGAAACTAATGATCCTCTTATATTGTTGAATATTTTAAAAAATATTCATTCATCATTTATTTGAAAACAACACTAGATGCTTTACAAAAAGAATTGAATGAAGCTTTGATTCTCTGCCTGAATCAGAAATGACACAGATAAAATATGAGAGGGTATGAAGACATGCAATTATCTTGGGAAAATATAAACAAAATGATATTGAACATTAAAAAGCCCAGTTCTTCTATTGCAACATCTCTTGGTGCAAAATCTGTCCATTTGCTCCTTGTCAGAGTAGAAAGGAACTGAAACCTCCATGTACTCAAAAAAATCCCTCTCTTGGTTTAAAACTATTTCATTTCCAAGCCACAAGTAATTCTTCTAGTGTTTGTGCCTAAATTAGAATAATACTTATTATTATTTTCTATGATCTTATCATGCTAAAAAGATATACAGCATATCCTCTTGGTGAAAAGATACTATACCTAAACAAAACCAGAATTCATTAATAGCCTTGCAATTTAATTTCATTTCCTCCCCCTACACCAGACGTTATAGTTATAAAATTAAAAAGTTCTCTCACTGAGTAAGTTTTCTTCCTAGTCACTGTTTACTTTGCACATAACCCGGAAAAGATTGCTGGCTGCAATTCTTGCAGTGTTACTAAAATATTTCTTTAACGTCCCAAGCTAATATAGTGTATAATGAACAGATGACTAAGACAGAAGCTTAATTTTCGTATTGTGCTTTATCACATGGTATACAGGGATTCAAAATTTGGCAGGTTTTGGTAAATAATAGAATGGTGTAAGAGTTTTGGTTCTCTTTACCTCCCTATTCACAATTTCCCCATTGTTCCACATTTAATTAAATTTCCTAATTCAAGTTCATGTTTGTTCCAAACCATAGAATTCCAGTTATAATTCACATATTTTGGTAAGAAAATAGAACACATGATCTACAAACACATTTTCCATCAATTATGTTTGTCAACAGCTATTGAATTAAGTATTAACTTACCTGAATTTGAAAATCTAACTCATTCCTACTCAAGCTCTTAGAAACTGAAGTTCTAAGTAATTATTCTTTTTTTTCGTCTCAGTCTAAACCTTTAAGAGGTTCCAAAATATTTCTGAAGTAAAAGAATAACTTAGAAAATTCATGTGGGAATTAGTCACTGGAGGCTTTTAATCATATCAAGGTGCTGCGCTTCAGTGAATAAGATAAGTCTTGAATAAGTATCTAAAATTTTGCTTCTGAACTCAAAGTAAATCCTACAATAATTTTCCATCAACAGCTTTCAAATTTTACAGTCTTTGCAGTGAGAAAATTAAGGTGTTTCTAAAGACCTAAAGCAAACACTGAGAACTGCAACATAAATAAGTCCAAGGATTACCCTTGGTTGCAAGGAATCATTTCTTATGATAATTCTAAATAAATTTTCAATAATCATGCTTGATTTGTAACCTATAAATGTAGATAACCACACATTATCTGTAGGCTTTACTGATTTAGAATTTAGTTCACCCCTTACTTTCATGAGAGGAAAAAAGAGAATGTTTTAACAATCTAGACTCATACATTTTGTGTGTGTAAAGTGGATTCTGTTTAAGCACTGGTATACTTCATTCACAAAAAGATTCATTTTATACATTCACTCAACAAATGCCAGGCAGTGGCTGAACCACACAACTTTCATAGAAATGCTCTATATAGAACTTACCTTCTGATGGAGGGTATGGTGGTCATACAACCAGCCAATAAACCAATAAATAAATAAGTAATAGATCTTAAAGAATGCTCTGAGGAAACCTAACAAGATTCTGAGGTAAAATAATAATAAAAAGAAGAAGAAGAAACAGGAGGAAGGTCCACTTATATTGTGTGATCAGGGACTGCCTCTCTGCTGAGGTGACTTAAGCTATGACCTGGGAAGATGAAACGTCAGCCGTGTGAAGAACTTAGATGGAAGTGTTTTAGGTGGAGGAAACTGTTTCTTCATTTGAGGTGGGTAAGAGCTTGGCATTTTCAAGGATTCAAGAAACATTACAAACATGTAGAGGAACAGAATGAGCTAGGGGTTAAGTGTTAAAGTAAGTGTTAATAGCTAGTCAAAGAATGTCTTGTACAGATGATATATTGAATTCATGTTTTGACTCACTTCCTTCACCACAAATACAATTAGTTAATGAAATAGAAAAAAATAGGAGAAAAAAGAAGCACATAGGGCAGTTCAAAGGGAACATAAACATCTTCATAAAACTAGAAATGTTGGTGAGGTTGGAAGGCCACCTCATAAGACCATAAATGATGGTCTTCGGGTCTGGAATTGGAGGCGACAACTGAGAATTTGGCCATGTCAGGTAAAGGAAACTCACTCAAAAGTCTATGTGCAAGGCAGGATCCCAAAATAAGGGTCACAGTTTGTATCAAGAAACTGTAATGTTCCCCATATCATAAAAAGAGGACCAGAACAAAAGGCGTTGACCATTGCCTCAGGTTACAGCTTTTAATAAGTTGCATATCTAAGACTGCAGAGAACACACAAAGCATCCCACCCAGGAACTGAACAGTGCCCTATTGTCTTGGAAACTGAATTTTTAACATATTCAATATCACCAGGGAGGAGTTGTGAGCTGCCTTTATATTACCGAGTTTGAACTTGGAGCACAGGGAACTGAGAGAAGGTAGTTACAAAGTTGCTAGACAGAATACTCAGAGAAAGAGAATGTAAGACATCTCACATAGGAAATAAATACGCAAACTAAAAATCCAAAACACTCGAAGAAATGAAAAAAAATTAAAGTGAAATGGACACCCAAAATCAAAAATTAAACAATATTTTACCTCAGATGAAGCTGATTTGTAGAAGTCTAATAAATAATTAGAAATAAATTGATTAATATGTTCAAAGACATGAATGAAAGCATAATTTCTATACAAAAGGAACAAACATTTAATATGAAGCAAAAGTAGAACAGAAGCAAAAACTAGAAAAAATTGGGACTTCCCTGTTGGCACAGTGGTTAAGAGACCACCTGCCAATGCAGGGGACACGGGTTCAAGCCCTGGTCTGGGAAGATCCCACATGCCACGGAGCAACTAGGCCCATGTGCCACAACTACTGAGCCTGTGCTCTAGAGTCCGCGAGCCACAACTGCTGAGCCCGCGAGCTACAACTACTAAAGCCTACACTCCTAGAGCCCGTGTTCTGCAACAAGAGAAGCCACTGCAATGAGAAGTCCGTGCACCGCAACAAAGAGTAGCCCCCGCTTGCCACAACTAGAGAAAGCCCACGCACAGCAAAGAAGACCCAACACAGCGAAAAATTAATTAATTTTTAAAAAACTAGAAAAAAAATCAGTATGAGATTTTTTAAACATTATTTTTTAGAGCAGTTTAGGTTCAGTAAAATTGAACAGAGGTACAGAGATTTCCCATATACTCCATGCCCCTACACATGCATAGCCTTTCCCATTAACAACATCTCCCATGAGAGATATTTGTTAAAACTGATGACCTAAATTGACACATCACTATCATCCAAAGACCATAGTTTACATAAGGGTTCACTCCTGGAGTTGTACATTCTATGAATTTGACAAATTTACAATGGTATGTATCCACAATTATAATATCATAGAGAGTAGTTTCACTGTGCTGAAAATCTGTGTTCTACCTATTCATTCCTTCTCCTCTCCCGACACTTGGCAACCACATTTTTAAAATTATATCCATAGTTTTGCCTTTTTCAGAATATCATATATTTGAAATCATACAGTAGGTAGTCTTTTCAGATTGGCTTCATGCATTTACTAAATATGCATTTAAGGTTCCTTCAATTGTTTTTATGGGTTGATAGTTCATTTCTTTTTAACACTGAATAATATTCCATTGTCTATATGTACCACAGCTGTTTATCCATTCATCTACTGAAAGACATTTTGGTTGCTTCCAAGTTTTGGCAATTATGAATGAAACTGCTATCAACATCCATATGCAGATTTTTGTGTGGACATAATTTTCAACTCTTTGGGTAAATACCATGGGGCATGATTGCTGGATAGTACAGTAAGAGTATGTTTAGTTTTTAAAAGGAAGTGCCAAACTGTCCTCCAAATTGCTGTGTCATTTTGCATTGCCACCAGTAATAAATGAGAGCTCCTGTCCTCACCAACATTTAGTGTTGTCAGTGTTCTGGATTTTACCCATTCTCATAGGTATGTAGTCATATCTCATTGCTGTTTTAACTTGCATTTCCCTAATGACTAATGATATGGAGTACTTTTTCATATTTTTTTTTTTTGCCTATCTGGGTATCATTTATGATAAAGTCTGTTCAGGTCTTTAGTGCTTTTTTTTTTTTTTTTTTTTTTTTCCTGATACGCGGGCCTCTCACTGCTGTGGCCTCTCCCATTGCGGAGCACAGGCTCCGGACACGCAGGCTCAGCGGCCATGGCTCACGGGCCCAGCCGCTCCGTGGCATGTGGGATCTTCCCGGACCGGGTCATGAACCCGCGTCCCCTGCATCGGCAGGCGGACTCTCAACCACTGCGCCACCAGGGAAGCCCTTTAGTGCATTTGTTAATCAGGTTTTTCATTTTCTTACTATTGACTTTTAAGAGTTCTGTGAATAATTTGAATAACAGTCCTTTATCAGATAGAGCTTTTACAAACATATTCTCCCAGTTTATGGCTTGTCTTCTCCCTCTTTTGACAGTCTATTTGCAGGGCATAATTTTTAAATTTTAATGAAGCAGAGCTATTCAATTATTTTTTTCAAGGATCATACCTCTGGTGTTGTATCTAAAATGTCATCACCATACTCTAGGCCATCTAGATTTTATCCTATATTATCATCTAAGAGTTTTATACTTTTGAGTTTTACATTTAAGTCTATGATCCATTTTGCTTAATTTTTGTGAAGGGTGTAAGGTCTGTGTATAGAGTAATACTTTTGTTTTGTTTGTGTGTATGTCCAGTTGTCCCAGTACTATTTGATGAGAAGACTACCTATTCTCTATTGTATTGCCTTTGTTCCTTTGTCAAATGTTAGTTGACTGTATCTATGTGGGTATATTTCTGTTCTATTTGTCTATTCTCTCACCAAACCATACTGCCTTGATTGCTGTTGTTTTACAGTAAGTCTTGTCAGCTTTCCAATTATTCTTTCAATACTGTGTAGGCTATTCTGGCTGTTCTTTTGCCTCTCCATATAAATTTAAGAATCAGTTTGTTGATAAAAACAAAATAGCTTGCTGGAATTTTGAGAGGGATTGCTCTGAATATAGAAATTGAGTTGAGAAGAACCCACACCTTCAGGATGTTGAGTCTTCTATCTATGAACCTGGACCCACATGAAATATTGAAAATGGGAGTTATTATTAAAATTAAAAAGAAAAACTTCTGGTTTGGGACTAGCATATAAGAATCTTCGGAGTTACCATGTAATTGGGAAGAACAAATCTGACTCCACATTGGATCTGTTCCTTTCACTTAAAATTTTGTATTCTACTGCTTTTGCTACAAGCCAATCACTAAAGGGATGTTGTCTATAACTTAAAGTACACATAATGGTCCCCCTCCAGGAACTCTGCCTCCCATGACTAAGTGTTAAGCTAAAATACCTTTGTTTAGCTCACAGGAAACATCCTGACCAGGCCCACCTGTGAATGGTTGCAGGAAGGAAGAAATAAACACATCCTCTCTGGAATCTGGCTGGAACCAGGAAATATTTACAGCAACTTAGCACCTTTTTTACTTTACCTCCTCACCTCCCCCACTTTGTTCTATAAGCAACTAGCATCTAAACCCAGGCAAGGACTGGGACACCAGTCCACCATATTCTCAGTCTACTGGTTTTCCAAATAAAGCCACTATTCCTTGCCCCAACAGCTCATCTCTTATTTATTTAATTGGCCTGTCATGCAGCAAGCAGTACAAGCTTGGACTCGGTAACAGCCACTCTGTTCTAATAATAAATAAAAAGTTAAACGAATTGAAAAATCAATTACTCATCTTAGATCCCTCAGAGAAGTAAGGTCACAGGGGAAACCATTACCCTCCAAGGTGGAGAGATGGACAGGCAAATACACAGAATCACAACTTACCTGAGCAAAAAATTAAAAGCAGAAAACTATGGGAACCAGTACTGAGGTAGGAAAATCTGAATTATAATTGATGAATATCGGAAAGCTCAGGGTGTACAAGACTGAGAGTTAAAAACTCCAGAGGGAACCAGCTGTAAGAGGGCCTCCACACTCTTCTGAGCTTTACCTCTAGGAGCTCAATCAGGCTATCACAATGAATATTGGAAGAGAATCCCCTTAGATTATAGGTAGGAGAAGGGGAAAAGTAACAATTTTGAAATATACCAGAGTATCTGTTCTTCAAACAAGGTGTGTGCTCAAGTGAAATCCCTTTACCAGAGTCTAAACAACCTGGGTGAAGGAAAATATCCAACTCCAGCCTGCTCTATCCTTTCAAGAGAAATACTCAACTTCAGCTCTGCCTAGTTTTCCATGAGGGAAGAGAAACACCTGATTCCAACCTACCCACTGTAGCCATCCTGTCCCACCAAAGGGTGGGGGTACTAGAAGCATAGGTAAAGTTCACAGTCCAGAGGCACAGGATCACCAAAACTGAAACTTAATCACAGGACTACAGAACACTTCTCATTCCTCCACAATCTATCATCACATTACTAAAGGCCTATTTACTGTCGTGCTTTCTACCCAATACATCATGTCCAGCTATAACTAAAAATTACAAGGCACACCGAACAGTAAAAAGACACAGTTGGAACAGATAGTTCATACATCAGAAACAGACTCAAATATGGCAGGGATGTTGGAATTATCAGATCAGAAATTTAAAATAACTATGATTCATATGCTAAGAGTTCTTAGCATATTTGCACATTGTCTACTAGTGGGAAAAGTAAACAAGATACAAGAACAAATAGGTAATATAAGCAGAAAGATGGAAATTCTAAGAAAGAATCAAAGAGAAATACTAGAGATAAAAACACTGTAACAGAAATGAAAAATGCCTTTGATAGACTCAGTTACTAGAGAGGACATGGATATGGAAGAATATGTGAGGATATGTCAATAGGAAATTGCAAAACTGAAAAGCAAAGAGAAGGTGATTGAAAAAAATGATAAAATATCAGAGCTGTTGGACAACTAAAAAGGTGTATCATATGTGTGATGAGAAAACCAGTAAGAGAATAAAGAGATAAAGGAACAAAATAAATATCTGAAGCAATAATGACTGAGAATTTCCCCCAAATTAATGTCTGATAGCAAACTACATATATGGGAAACTCAAAGAAGCCCAAACATGATAAATGCCCAAAAAAGCCCTAAAACTAGAAACATCATATTCAAAATGGAGAAAATCAAAACTGAGAAAAAAATCTTAGAGGATGCTGGAGGAAAAAAACACTTTACCTAGGGGCTTCCCTGGTGGCGCAGTGGTTGAGAGTCCGCCTGCCGATGCAGGGGACACAGGTTCGTGCCCCAGTCCGGGAAGATCCCACATGCCGCGGAGCGGCTGGGCCCGTGAGCCATGGCCGCTGAGCCTGCGCGTCCAGAGACTGTGCTCCGCAACGGGAGAGGCCACAACAGTGAGAGGCCCGCGTACTGCAAAAAAAAAAAACAAAAACACTTTACTTAAAAATAAAAACTTCATTTTTTAAGTTCTTAATTAATCTAACACATAACAGTTTCATAGTCTTAATTCATCTAAAAGACAACAATGAGTTCAAATAATAGCAAAAATGTATTCAATTACGTATGCTTCTATATTATATGCTTGATTATGCTTTTGTACTATATGCATGATTATATCTCATGTATAAGTGAAATGAATGAAATCAATAATATAAGAAACAGATGGGAAGACTTAGGAATAGTTTGTTGATATAAAGTATTTGTACTACTGGTGAAGTGATATATATATATATTGTTATTTGAATGTGGACTGGGATTAGTTGTAAATATATATTGCAAAATCTAGAGTAATCACTAAAAAGAGCAAAAAAAAGAAATATTACTGATATTCTAGAAAAGAGAGAAAATAGAATTGTATAAAAAGCTCAATTAAAACCACAAAAGGCATACAAACAGCATGTGATGAAACAGGAAGTAAGAACAATGTCAGTGAATAGAAAACTGTGACAACTTTGGTAGATTTTCATCCAAATATATCAATAATCACTTTAATGTCACGGGCTAAATATGCCAATTAAAAGGCAGATAGTGTCAGAATGGATCAAAAATTAAGGCCAACTTATACACTGTCTACAAGAAACCCATTTTAAATATAAAGACACATACAAATCTATACTAAAGAAATGGTGAAACATAAACCATACTAACACTAATCCAAAGAAATTTGGGGAAAAAAAGAAAAGGAAAGAAATGTGAAGTAGCTTTACTTCAGTAGCTTTACTTTAATTTCAGACAGAGCAGCCTTAAGAATAAGAAAAATTAACAGAAAAAGAAGAGCATTGCATAAATTTAAAAAAGGGACAATCAACTGGATATAATGGGTATCTATAGACTAATTTATCCAACAACAGCAAAATCAACATTTTTTTCAAGTTCACATGGATTATTTACCAAGATAGACCAGTTCTGGGACATAAAAACACCTTAACTAATTAAAAAAAAAATCCCATAAAGTCTGCTCTTAGACCACAATGGAATTAAATTAGAAATAAATAACAGAAAGGAAAATCACAAATTACTTGGAGATTTAAAAGCATACTTCTAAATAACATGAGTCGTAGAAGAAATCACAAGAGAAATTTAACTTTTTTGAACTAAATGAACTAAATAAAAATATAATTTATCAACATTTGATGCATACAGTGAAAGCAGTGTTTAGAGAGAAATTTACAACAATAAGTGCTTAAATTGGAAAAGAAGAAAGATTGAAGATCAAAAATCTAAGCTTCTACCTTCAGAAACTGGAAAAAGGAGAGCAAATTAAATCTAAAGTAAGCAGAATGAAAGAAATAAGAACCATTAGAGTAGAAATCAATACGTTTGAAAAGAAGGAATAAAAAAATCAACAAAATCAAAGGCTGATTCTTTGAAAAGATCAATAAAATTGATGAGCCTCTAGCCTAGAAAATACTCAAAGGACCTGAATAAATGTTTCTCTAAAATAAGATATACAAATAGAAAATATGCACATGAAAAGATGATCTATATCATTATTTATTAAAAAAATTCAAATCAAAACCATTGTGAGATCCTACTTCACACAAACTAAGATGGCCATATTTTTTTAAAGAAAAATAATAAATATTGGTAAAAAAGTAAAGAAATTGGACCCCTCACATATTAACACTAGCAATGTAAAATGGTGTAGCCTCTTTGGAGAACAGTTTGGCAATTCCTCAAAAATTTACATGAAGTGTTACCACAGAATCTAGTAATTCTACTCCTAGGTATATACCCAAGATAACTGAAAACACATGTTAATATAAAAATACACAAATGTTCATAGCAGCATTATTTTTTAATAGCCCAAATGTAGAAACAATCCAATTGTCAATCAACTGAATGAACAAAAGTGATATAGCCGCACGATGGAATATTATTCAGCCATAAATAAGGAATGTAGTAAAGATACATGCTACAAGTTTTGGATTAACCTTGAAAATATTATGCTAAGTGAAAATGGCCAAATACAAAAGGCAAATATTGTTTGATTCCACTGATATGAAATGTCTAGAATAGGTAAATCCAAAAGGACAAAAAGGAGGTCAGTTGCCAGCAGCTGCAGAAAGGAGAGATAGAAAGTGACAGCTAACAGGCATGGGGTATCTTTGGGGGATTATGAAAATCTTCTGGAATTAGTGGTGTTTGCACAACATTGTGAATAGACAAACAAATGTTGAATTTTCTACTTTCAAATGGTGATTTTGTGGTATGTGAATCATATTTCAATTCAAAAAATAAAGACTCCAAAACCTAAATATCATCACTACCCTCAGGGAGATAAAGAGAAATATATTGCATCCATAGAAATATTTTAAATTACTATAAAAACAACTGGTAAAAAAATTAAAAAACCTTTTAGAAAGTAAAATTTCACAGCAAATTAGGGAAAAACTCAATAAGAAACAGGGAAGATACAGGTAAAAATATTCACACAAAGTAGAGCAGTAATACAGAGATGGAAAATAAAAGGGAAAATGAAAAGATATAAATAAAAAGAAAGAAAATGAAAAGACAAGACCAGAGGACATCATCCAGAGAGCACACATGAGAAAATGGCTTAGTAACCTCATTGTCAATGAAATGATTCCAAACAATTTCAAACTGAGGGACAGGGGTTTAAAATCATAATTCCCACTAATATTGGGAGCAAAGAGTAGAAACTATGAAATTCTATGTTGGAGATGGATGATATAGTAGTTCTCACAATACTAGGAATCTGAATTTTTTTTTAAATTTTGACCAACATTACTAAAAACTAGAGATGACTGAGTAAGGTGTTCAAAACTCTGAAGGAAAATATTTTCTAACCTAGAATTCTAGAGCTAGCTCAGCTAAAACTTAAGTGTGATGGTAAAATAACGACATTTTTAAACAGGGAAAAAACTTTTTGACATACCTCAAAAAGTATATTTCTATTGCAACTTTTCTCAGGAATTTACTAGAGAATGTTATCTACTAAAATGAGAAAGTAAACCAAGAAGGAAAACATGGATAAAGAAATGGGAGATCCAATACAGGAGAAAGAGTGAAAAGGAATCTCAGGAGAGCATTGAAGAAGATCACAAGTGACAGCTTCATACCAGGTTAGACAGAAGGAAATTAGTTCATATTGGAGCAGATGAGAAACCTCCAATAAAGGTTTCTTCAAGATTACATTGGTAGAACAACTGTCTATTCTGAATGCACTGCAAAAAGATGTAGACTATTTGTATTAGGATGATTTTGTAATTTAAAAATAAGCAAATAAAAATGTTAGTTATTAATTACAGGAAAAACAAGCTGTATAGAAAAGAGAGTACTCAAAGAATGCTACATGATGTAGCCATGAAACACATATACATAGCTGTATGGCTGTTAGCATAACTGACACCATATTGGGGCCTTACAAGTTCTCCTTTCACTAACTCTACCCAGGACTGTACTCAGCAAATCACTTCTCTGTTATCAAGTGCTTTGTAGTTAATAGACATTGTTTAATAATCATCAGGACCTGGTAGCCTCTATGCTCTGTTAGTCCTTAGGAAAACCTTCTGAGGAAAACCTTCCCTGATGTATTCCTGGCACCCATGAGATTAGTACCATTCATAAATCTTAAGTTAGGAATGCACATCCTGTTTCCAAGCACCTATACCTTACCCCATACCCTATGTTAACTAAAAAATTGTCCTAATGGCCCCTCAGCAGTGTGAGTGCAGTTGTCAGTGTTTCCGGATCATTGTCTACCCAATCCAGATCCCACCCTGTAAGTTACCCTATCATAAACTGATCCATTGATTGTATGGAGCTGTCAGTCTCATGTTTTTTAGTCTCAAGATGCCTTCTCAGTTCAGTGGGCACTCTTCGTTCCCTCTGTCCTCCAACAATAGTCATAAAAATGTTAACAATATTTACCTCACCAAAATTATGATCTAACTAGAATAATAAATGGGAGGCTGCGGAGATTGGAAGAGTGTGTGTTACTTGGCCAGGACAAAGTAACATCTCTGGATACTGCTGGTACGTTAAGGTGCACCTGTTTATTTGTCTTGTTTTGTGTAGATAAAAGCTGTTGCTAATGGGAATCTCAGAAGCCAAAATGCTACAAAAATTAGTGGGCACTGATTGAGCACTTAAAAGCTATTAAGGTACTTTCCACCTAAGCCAAAGACTCCCATGTCAGGGTAAGTTGGTCACCACCAACCTCAAGAAAATATCCATACAATGAGATATACCATAAAATGTCACACATTTCCCAACCCAGTGGCACAACCTTTTAGGTATTAGTTTGCCTCCAAGAGACCCAAAGACTTAGCTAAAAAAAATTAATAGATAATAATAAGAAATGTGATCTTTAAGCTCTAAAGAGTCAAAGCATGACACCTCCAGCACACCTGCCTATTTTATGTCTAAGAACTATGGTTCCATAAATTATAAATATCTTAGAAAATGACAAATTCTTACTAAAAAACAACCTGGAATTACAATGGCCATTGTGAGGAATGTTCCAATTAGATAAGATCATTTATTTAAGAAGCACACTTTAAAGCAAGGGTTCTCAAATCAAACAAATGGAATGGGATACCTATTTGAAATGGCATGCAGAAGCCTCCAAAAGGTTTCAAAAATTCCAAAATGGTTTCATGGAAGATTTGTTGTGAAAGGCTAATGAAAAATTGAAGACAAAAGTGGGATCTACAAGACTGTCTTGTACTGTTCCTCCCTACCCCCCTTTATATGAGTTCTCTTTCTAGTAATCCTCTGTCTGAATTTTCTTTCCACTCTAAAGAGACTGCAAGACTGTAAGCAAAAGTCCACCGAGTTAGTGGCCTTATAGGAATGTCCATATCACCCTCAAAGGTGGGCCACCATTTAGGCTTCTCCCAGAGCTGAAGGAATTCTGAGTGTTTTTCTGGTAAACTGCTACATTATTCCCTTAAACAGCCAAGGGAATTTTAATTAAATTAATTTTAAGTAAGATTAAAATTAATGAAAATCTTTCCAGATTCTGGTAGATACCAGAGCAACACTCTACTTTTAACTGGCAGAAGCTGGCTAGGGGTGAGAATTCTCACCATAGTCAACTCTCCTGGATCTGTGTCTGTAGAAAGAGGAAAATCTTTGGGCACACTTCTTGAGTCTAAGGCATAACGCAATACTGTTGCAGGAAAGGGGGACTCTTCCAGGGCCAGAGTGTGCGCTCTTGCCTAACACTCGAAAATGAACTGTCCGAGGAGACACACATGCTGACAAAGCCAGAGACTTGATTGGGAAGGGGTGCCCTGGAGGAGAGCAGCAGGGTAAGGGAGCCCAGGAGAACTGCTTTGCCATGGGGCTCAGTCTCAGATTTTATGGTAATGGGGTTCGTTTCCGGGTTGTCTCTGGCCAATCATTCTGACTCAGGGCCCTTCCTGGTGCCAAGAGCATCACTCAGCCAAGATGGATTCCAGCAAGGATTCTGGGAGGTTGGTGGGACATGTGGACTCGCATCTCCTCTCTCCTTTTGACCTTTCCCGAATTCTTCCCCTTGGTGGTAGCCTGTTAGTTCCGCATTCCTGACCAGGACCTCCTGTTGTAAGAGAACTCATGTAAGTGGCTACTATCTTGCCTGGCCAGGGTGGTGGTTTCGGTCAGTGATTCCCCTGACTGTTTCCCCAGTAAACAGAAACGTTTACTGTTTGTCCCTGCTGAAAACTGACAAGATATTTAAAAGTATTTTTTTAAGTAGTTGGTCAAATTAAAGGCTGATATTCTGTTTCAGAGCCTAGCAGAAATTTTTTTAGGCTTTCTCCCTGAAGCTAAAATAAAACTATGTACCCAGAGGGAAAGAAAAGCATTCTAAAGCCTTTGTGGAAGGATTTACTAAAACATTCCAAAGACAAACAGCTCTAAACCCAGAACATAAAAATCTTTTGATTTCCATCTTAGTTGGAAATCTTCTCCCTGATATAAAAAGCAAATTAAAGACAATGTGGCTCAATGGGTGGAACAACATGTGATGTCATATAAGCTGCAACCCAATTATTTGAGGAATTAAAAGCAACTGCCTTTATCATACAAATCTTTGCAAAGCCAGAAATGTAGCTCTAGAAACAATTCAGAGTCAGCTATCCTTTTAAACAATTACCCTCACCCATTCATCTCAAAAGGCTTATAGGTACTGTAAAAATTCTGGCCTTAGGAAACAAGAGTCCTTCTTAGAGGAATTTGCATTCTTTCCCTGTGCCTTTGAGATGTAAATGTCTTCTTGATCCCTCCAAGAACTCTTATCTAGTTCATCTCTTTAAAATACAAACTTCAGGGCTTCCCTGGTGGCGCAGAGGTTGAGAGTCCCCCTGCTGATGCAGGGGACACTGGTTCGTGTCCCAGTCCGGGATGATCCCACATGGGAGAGGCCACAACAGTGAGAGGCCTGCATACCACAAAAAAGAAAAAAAAAAAAGCAAACTTAAGGGAGGTAATTCTTATCAGAAGAAAAACAAAAGGAGGAAAAGGTTATTTTAAAACTTAGACAAATGAAAAATCTTAAGTGTCTTCTCTACAAATATTAATAAAAAACTTTAGCCATCTGAGCAGGTAACCTTAAGTTACTCCACCTGTAAGAAACGTAACTTGGATTCAAGTTCTCTTATAACTAGTGAGTTTTGTATTATTGCACCTGATTGATGACTACAATTTTAAAATGAAAGCCTTAAGGTTTCTGTGTCTGTACGTTTATGTGTGTCTATGTATATGTGAGGTAGATATGTGATATTTTCTACCTATGAATGGTATTACTAAAATTAATTTGTAAAAGAGCTCTATTTTATTGGCTTAAAGATTAAGGGCTTACATGAATTAAGAATTCTTAAAACTCTCAGAAATATAAAAGTAACTAATCCAAAAGCTTTTCAAATCTATGTGATCTGGGAATTTATTTGGTATTAAAGCTAGTTTGGGGGGTTTAATTAAAACAGGCATGTCATTAGAGTTTTCAGCATTAAATATAATATTTTATTCTACCTTGGTTTAGGAAAGGTCAAATGAGTTCATGTTATCTCTTACAACATTTGTCAGCAAGAAAAATAGCTTGGGATGATAGCTGATTTTGTCTAGTATCTCATGAAGTTTTTATTGGTAGTCTATATATAATTATTAGGAGCAGTGAATTACATAGATGCAAGTGGTACAAAAGTATAGAAATCAACTTTTCAACGATAATGAGGCTTTAGAAAACGTTTACTTAAAAGTAGTTTCTAAAATATTTTGGTAACTTGAAAACTTAGGGTTCTGCTGAGTTAAGTCAAATGATAAAAAGTCACTTAATATCTAGATCATTTCTAAATAAGATAAAATACTAAATCATTAATTGCTAAACACGGGTTTATCCACTTTTGGCTTCCTTTTTCAGAGAAACTAATTATATTGATGTCTATTAGTAAATATGTTTTGTGCCACACTAAAAAGTTTAGTATGAGAAAGCATATGTTTCTTGAAATTATAAGGACTTATAAATGTGCCAAGTTAAAGAATGCTAACATAAAAGATGATTCATAGTTGCTTACTTAATTTTCATTAGAAATTAAGGTTTTTAAGGGTTAAGAATTCTGACATATGTAATTAAAGCTATTAGAAATAATAAGGGAACATCTCCTTATACAAGGAAAACAGGATGCATGTTTTTCAGTAAAAGAAGGGATGAAGAATGGAGATGCATTTTGTTGTCATTGTTGAGGGAAAAGGAAGCAGTTTTGCCCTAAAATGAGGCTGTTTGTTTCAGAAGGCGAAAGAGAAAAAAACAGAAAATCTGAATGTAAAAAAAAAAAAAAAAAAAATTGCAGAAAGGGTGTAGAAAAGAAATCTTTTCAAAAGATATTTTAACATGTGGTCAAACTGGCTGAGATTACATTTAATTAAGGTAAATAAACTTTAATATCAAAAATAATCTGGTACAAAACTAGATTGGAGTTTTTCTGTTAAAGACAAACTCTCCCAAATGAAAATATAAACGAAGACTTTTTTGACCTGGAAATACTTTGGGATTTCCAGAGAGCCTCTGGAATATCTCAGAAGATTTGTTCTCACCCCTTATATTGGGTTGGCCAAATATTTCATTCGGGTTATAGAAAAACTGGAACAAACTTTTTGGCCAACCCAATAAAAAAGAGATGCTAAACAAATTAGGCTTATTTGATACGTTAAATTATATGGGAAGCATTGTCAAATAAGAAATAATATTAAGTCTCTATGTTGTATTTCCATATGTTATAAGTATTCCAGAAATTGTGTAAAATTCCTGGAAATCTCATATGTCCTGGTATAACAGTATCATTTGTAATTCTAATTATTATCTTAAAATGTTATATATCAAAGATATAACTACATTTCCTTTTCAAGTAAACTCTCATTAGATCTGTAACAATGAACATTTTTAACATCTTTTGTCATTTTTCAGACAGTTATTGTTTTTGCAAAAGTGTTCTTTCAATAGTGCCTCCTCTTCATGGAGATTCATAGGAAGAACTGTGACAAGTACAGGTTTCTGAAGTACACCTTTGTAAACAAAGATGGAACATTTACTTTTTCTCTGGAAAAGAAACATTTACTTGATTCCTCCAGAATTCAGAAATTCTTGAGTATTCTTTTCATAGCAACTTAGTTATTTGCATAAGTTCAATTAGAATCTATTCTTCATGTAATAGGACACAATTGGAAACATTGGCTATATTATCAAAGCTTTGACTGCAGTGTCACATTTGAGACAGATGTGCATAGACTCAGATACGACCAGACAGTTTTAAGAAAGTAAGGCTGACTTTATGGAGCCAGTGAAGACGCTTGTTTCAGGTCCCAGAAAAGCAGTCTTGAAAGGGTCTTAAATGGTTGATCATTGTTCTTGCTGCACTTGTGATAATCAGGCCAAGTTTAATGCAAACAGATTAGTTTCACTGTGATTATCTTTTGTTTAAAAAAAAAAATTGGAGGTAATGGTAGAGAGAAAAATTGTGTTTGCACTTTTGTCTATGTGGAATTCTGGCCACGTTGTTTGCCTTTGAGGTTTTGTTATATACCTATGGCTGGATTGGGTCCTGAATTCTTCTAGATTCCTCAGATGTCTGTCTACAGCTCTCCAAACGAATGCTTCCAATTTTCTCCCGTTCTTTGGATTTGTAATCACTAAGAACGACTTCCCTTGAATCTCCTTGCAAGAGAATCTCCTCACTAACCAGATGGAAGCTAAACTTCAGGGACTTGAACCTCGTGTACACATCTCGCAGTTAAAGAAGGGTCTGCTTGACATCTGGTCCTGTGCAGATACTGGTGACCTTTGAATCAAATTGACGAGGAAGAGAAGTAGCTGACGCTGATGTAGATTACTTCCACTCATGACACTGGGTCAAGACTTCCCACTTTAACTAAACAGAAAACCTTTTCTTTTCTTTCTTCCCTTTACTCTGGCATTGGCCTGGAAAGATAATGGCATCCTCCATATATCTCCGGCCACTCCTAAGGGGGGGTAATCTTTCAGACTGCTGGATTTGTCAGAAACTCTGATCTGTCCATAATGCTAGAGATGCCCTGGTCCTCCCTGTGACCAATTTTCCTTCTATTCTCAATGTTACCATAATACTGTAGTTCTTCCCATCATAACTTTTGCCCTTATTTCCAATGCCTCAGTTTCTCTGGAATAAACTCGGTCCCCTTTCTATTGTGTTAGACTCTCTAACCCTGGGGGTCTGTTTTCCTGTTTCTGGTTAACAGTCCCAAACCTAGGGAACCTTGCATCCAGATTCTATACCAGAAAGGGACACAAAGCAAGGGTAGCCAAAATAAAACTACCTGTGTGGTCTCTGACCCTTAAATTTTACTGGCCTCCTTGGCTGTCACCTTTCAGCCCTGAGCCACAGACTCAAATGGGAATTACCAAGAGGTAATCATGATTCAAAATTTGCTTCCTTTGTAAGATCACTGATCCCCTGACTAGGAGAAAGTACAAATGAAGCTATGATGGGAACCTCTCCTTAACTCTTTTTTTTAAAACTTGCTTTTAATTCTTTCTTTCTTTCTTTATTATTTTTTAACATCTTTATTGGAGTATAATTGCTTTACAATGGTGTGTTAGTTTCTGCTTTATAACAAAGTGAATCAGCCATACATATACATATATCCCCATATCTCCTCCCTCTTGCATCTCCCTCCCACCCTCCCTATCCCACTCCTCTAGGTGGTCACAAAGCCACCTCCTAGAGAGATGGAAATCTCCTTAACTCCTGAAGATATTGCTGAATCTGCTGCTAAAGCAAGAGCTGCCCAACAAAAATCCTTATACTCTCTGCCCAAAGTTGTTCCTGATAACAGGATAGCCCTTGATTATCTATCTTTTAACGCCTTCCCTCCTTCTTCTACCTACAAAAGCTTTCCATTTGGTAGAGCTCCTTGGAGCGCCTTTCTATCTGATAGACTGGATGGTGCCCGGTTCACGAATCATTGAATAATGCCAATTAGACCTTCAAATTTACTCAGTTTTGTTTTTTAACACAAATCTAACAGTAAGATATACACACATAATAGTAATAATTACCACGATTAAAAGATAAAACAAGATATCACCTGAGAATTTTTCAGAATTGAATTGAAAAATGACTTGAGTCCTCGCATTGAAAGTCCAAATATCAAGGAGGTAGTTTTTGTTTTTTGAGCTGTTTCAACAGTTTTCTAAATGATTATGCCTCCTTCAAGTGACCCCTATTGGTCTCCTTAAATTTTGTAAACCACTTAATTTTCTATCATCTCGTATTTTCTTAGCATCTTTTAGCTTCTCAAAATCTTGAATCGAACTCTTCTCCATTATGTTACTTTGATCTCTTCATTTTTCCTGTTTAGTTTCCTTGGTCCTTTGTAGTTTTCTGGAGGACTTTTCACTGATGTATGCGACAGACCATATCACAGAAAGAACACTGAATAAATTAGAGTTATCGAAAGGTAGAGTTGGGAGCATGTGATAGATATATTTAAATATTTCTTATAAAGATCATCAATAATAACCAACTTTGGCTATTGATTATCACTGCACTATCTAGCTATGAAGCAGAGCTATCAGAGTATTTTGAATACTTCAGGAGAAATATGAAGCTCAGGCCTTCAGCTAACCCTAAAGTTCTTTTCTCCATTTACATTAGTGACATTCTCTAATCCTTAATCCTCAGACATGTATGTTCAGTAAACTCACAGAACCATGTCTTGATTAAATACAGCTGTGTAACTACCCAAAGCACAGGTTTAACAGCAATCTTCTTGTCATCGCTCAAAAATAGTTTAAAACCTTAACACAAAAGGTTACAAATTAATTATTTGTAATGTCCTAAATCCCTTTATTGCATCTCTAAAGCTCCCACATTTCTTTAGCTCTCACTTCCTAACAAGCACTTAAAAAAAATCTTAGAAACACATCATTAATTAGAAGAATCCTCAGCCTTGTTTTCTTTTCTTAGCTGATTTACACAACCTCCTCTCTGCAATCCTCTTCTTTTCCAGGCCTTTCCTTAACCTTCCCTATGACGCCCTTTCTCCCCTAAGATCCTTTGAAACGGAACTTTCACTAGAGCAGAGAGAGGAAGTGGAGCCTTAGCCCTTCCCTGACCTCTTGGGGACAAACTACCCTTCACTGAAGGCTCTTCTCTTCCATTAGACCGAATAATGCCCTTGCCTGTAATCCTAATTGCTTAGTTTGTCTATAACAAGATTTTCTGGGATGTTAGCCTCTGAAGAACTGAAATAAAAAGCTTCCTAGAGAGTGTAGAAAGTAGAGTAATCCTGTTTTAGGGGACATCTCTTCTAGGTTTGGGTTTCTGCCAGAGGTCTCCCCTTGCTTTCGTAATATAATCTAATTCAAGATAGAAGAGTGTTTTTAGAACCTAATGCCTTGGTAATCAATTTAGGTTTGAATATTTCATAAATTTAGAACTTAAGGTTTCAGTTGTGGGTGTTCCTTATGAAAGTGGCTTCTTAAGAAAACTGGACCTGTTGACTTTCTGGACAGTGCATAGACTTTATGAGGTATGATGATGAATTAGTTATAAAAGCAGAAGGATTTACAGATTCTATTTCCGGTTAAATGTCCATCCGTTAAAAAAGGGGAGATAATTGTGCTGTACAATTTATATTTCAAATTTTGCCTCACCTAGATATTTGAAAACTGGTTTAAGGTGTTAGCCAAACCAAAAATGCAGTTAAATTCACCCAATTCTGATTTATACCGTGTATTTAAGCCCATTTCCCATTGGGCTGCTTCCCGGAGTGTGCACTATCTGTCAACTGCTTTAAATATAAACGAAGTTCAGCAAAACATTATATAAACAGAAGGGAATTATTCTGTTTTCCTGCATCAGACTGAAATGCAATCCAACATATGATTTATACTCCATATTATTGGCCTTGTTTTTTAGTGTAGGTCAAAAAGAAATGTCTTTTAAGAAAACAAACTTATGGTTACCAAAGGGGACGGGAGGGGGGAGATAAATTAGGAGTTTGGTATTAACAGATACTACTATATATAAAATAAACAACAAGGACCTACTGTATAGCACAGGGAACAATATTTAATGTCTTGTAATAACCTAAAATGGAAAAGAATCTGAAAAAGAATATATATATGTGTGTATAAATATATATGTTTGAATCACTTTGCTGTACACCTAAAAATAACACAACACTGTATATTAACTATATTTCAAATTAAAAATGGTTAAAAAGTATCTTTTAGGTATATAAAGATAAATTGTGAGCCATTATTTTGTACTATAATCAAAACTCTCATTGATCTGCACCTGGGAGAGATTTAAAGTTATTCTCAATGTTGTCTTAATAACTCTGATATTACTTTCAAATTTCATGAGAATATTATTTTAAAACTAAGATGTACATAAACATGTTAGTTCATTAAACACTGGGCAAACACAGATTAACATGATTATTTAATTTCACCTCTAACAAATATAATGATAGCACAAAATCTATGTATTTTCTCCATTTCGACTTTATTATAAAGAGCAAATATGAAAGGTTAGTAACTAAACATGTGGTATGAATACCATTACGGTTAGTGTTCTCAAATGAATTTTTAGTCTTTAGGAGATGAACTGCTGCATATTGTATTCAGTTTGGTTTAAATAACCACCCCCAAAGTTCAGATAAGTATCTGAACTTTATCCGAACTATCCAAACTTCCTTTAGTTTGTGATTCAAGTCTGAAAATCTCATGAGAACAGATGCTCTTGCAACTTTCCCTTACTTCCTGCTTCATTGTGAGAACCAGGTTTCCAAAGAAATTCTTACATTCATAAGAAGTCTGAATGCATGATGCTTGTTGGGGACTTTTTCTCCCATTTAAGTTAAAATCTGTTATGGCTTTTATCCAAGTGAAATTTCAGGTCTTTTCCTTCTTATTATCTCCATGATGTTCTGATAGCTTTGACCACTATTTTCAGCTTGAAACTCTTCCTCCTTAATCCTCCATGACATTAGTTTCTCTTGATGCTCCATCTATCTTTCTGGTCTCCCCTCAGTTTTTGCTTTGACATTTGTTTAATCTAAATACCCCTTCATTGTCTCGGATTTCCCATGCTCTTAATTCATACAATAAGTAAACATTGGGCACTTTCTATATGCCTAACACTGTTGTAGGTACCAGGTTTATAGCAATAAACAAAGCAGGAAAAAACAAAATCTTGCTCTCATGGAATGCAACTTTTAGTGGGGGTAAACTGATAGGCAAAACAAACAAAAAGAAATAAAATATTTAATGTACTAGATACTTTTAAGTACTATGGGGGGAAATAAAGAAGGGTAATAGGGGAAGTCCCAAGAAGGGGTAGAGTAGAAATGGGGTTGTTATGGTACATCTCACTGAGAAGATGCCATTTGAACAACAAGACCTGAAGGAGGAGAGGTCATGGGCTATCTGGACGAAGGTCACTCCAGGCAAAGGGAACAGCATCTGAAAAAGCTTGGAGACTAGCATATGTTTGGTCTGCCTACTGTCTTCCTTTTCTTCTCACGCTATACATTGTCTATTTCCATGGACTAAGTTATCAACAAAATGGTCATCACTCCAAAATCTGCATCTCTATTCTGAGTGCCATACTCTAACTTCCTGCCAGACACCTGAATGTGTTATGAGCATTACAAATTCAATATATCCCTAAACTTAACATGTTTCTTCCCTCTGATTTCTTCTATTGTCACAAAAATATCCACATAATGATCAAAGTCAGAAACATAGGAATCCTTTTAAGTTTCTCCTTTTCCCCTACTTTCCACATCAAACTTGCTTTTCCATTTAACACTATTTATTAAGAAACTGTCTGTGTGCTATATGCTGTGGTGGAAAAGATTAATCAGTGTGCAAAATACCTACTAAATGTTTTTTTCATTTTTTTTCCTTTATATTTGTCTACCTCTCCACAGCTACAGCCTAAGTGTGTCATCAGGTTACAGTAACAGTCTCCCAACTGGTGTCCTGTCTCAAAGTGCTCACATTTTCCTTCCTAGGGTCTTTGCTTTCAAAGTTATCCTTTAAATATGAAAATTATAAACAATCAAGGACAATGAAGAAAGGAAAATCTTGTATTGTGACATCTAGGAAACAATTCCATTTTAACTTTGAAATAAAATGCAATTTCTTTTGGGGGGGAATCAGCAAAAAACAATGGATGCTGCTAAAAAGACAGAGGAGTGTGTCACATAGTAAACGCTCAGGAAGTGTTCCACATTATTATTTAAGTATTGACAACTTCTTATCATGCTTACTACATATCAGAGGAGCTGGACAGGTAACTCCAACAATGATGACCACACAGACATCTGCCTATCATTGGAAATAATTACAATACTCAGAGGAGTAGAGCAACTGATTAAATACTTACGTAAACTAAGAAATCACATAAGGTGATTCCACTTGAAAACTTAAAGACCAGAGCGATAGATAGATAAATGGACAGCAGCCATTTCTTTTAGAAAGTGCCCTCTACGCCAGTATCACAATCCAATTACCAAAAACTTCCTAAGAAGAAAGAGAATCACTGAAAGGTTAGGAAAACCCTGGGAAATTTTAAACCCCATTTCTCTTTCGAGAATTATTAAGGAATTTATGGAAGATTCATGGTAGTCATAAAAAATATTTAGAAACTTTTTTTCTAATTTTTCTATTGAAGCTAAAAGAATTACAAATTCCAAAATTTATATGTCTACCCATACCCTCTCCCCTAAACTCCATCTCTACTCTGCTGTGTACTAAATATCTCAAAGTTAGTGTATCAAATATAATTCCTGGTTTCCTTTGCCGCTGCCCCTCCCAGCAATCTGCTCCTTTCCCTGTTTCCTCCATCTCAGTGAATGGCACCACTGAGTACCAAATTTCTCAGGCAAACAATCTAGGAGTAATCCTTGATCACTCTCCTTCCCTCACTTCCATGTGCAGAGCCAGAGAAAACTCACTGAATTCATCTCCTTCTCCACTGCCACCATCATAGTCACATCCACCTTCATCTTTTCCCTTGACTATTACAACAGCTTCCTAACTTGCCTCTCTGCTTCTTCTGTCTCCCTGTAGTCTACCTATATACTAGTTATATCAGAGTAACCTTTTCATTTAAAAAAAACATAATTCTGATAACAGGGATTTTCTGCTTAAGCCCTTAGGATAAAATCCAAATCCCTTATCATTATCTACAAAGGCCAACATGATTTGGCCCCTTCCTATTTCTCAGCCCTTGTGTTCACTCACTATTCTACACTATTCTACTACCTCTACTGTTACAAATGGGTAGGAATGCTTTTAGCTGCAAGCAATAGAATATCTGATAAACAATGGCTTAAACCATAAGGACATTTATAATTTACTTACCCAAAATCCCAGAAATAGGTAAACTCAGAATTGGTCCAAAAGTCAATGTGATCAAGGACCCAGGCTAATTTTCAGTTTCTATTTTACCATCCTTAGCACATTGGATTGTAGTTCCTAGGCTTACTGCCTCATGTTTACAGTGTGGCTGCTATCATGCCATTCTTCACATATGCATTCTAGGCAGGAAGAAGAGGGAAGGGAGAGAAGTTGTAGCTATCTTTTTACTTGGAAGGTAAAAGCTTTACCAGAATTTTCCCTATGCCTCATTAACCACAAACAGACTTCTCTGTAAATATCATTATTTCAAAGTAGGTTAATGATCAATCTTGGCAATAAGAGGTGTTGGGAAAGCTACTAACTTTCAAACACCATATTGGCAAGAGGCAGGTGAGAAAGGAATTGTCTACTGAATGAGCCAAATAATATTATTTGCCACACAGGCCTTTCTATTCCATAAATACACCAAGGTAATTCCTCCTTTAGGGCCTTTCCATGAGCTATCCCCACTGCTAGGAATGCTTTTCCCACATAACTTTTCATGACTTCCTCCTTCTGGTCATCCAGGTCTTACTTCAAATGTCATCCCCTAAAAGAGACTCTCTCTGATCACCCTGTCTGCAACTGTCCTCCTCAAACCTAAGTTACTCTTTATTCCATTATGCTATTAAACTTTTAAAGCACTTAGAATGAGGAGGATGGAAGAATGGAAAAGCAACTACTTCCCTATTTTCCAAAGATGGAGAAGTAAAAAAAGAAAATTACACATTAGCTGGGAAAGAAAAAAAAGAACAAAACTGAAAAATTAAAATTTAGTTAGCTTCCCTTTTATCAAAAACCACGCTGTCCATGTCCACTAACCTGCCCACCCCACTCACATTATCCAATTTCCACTCCAGAGCTAGAAGTAACTGACCACTCTGGGAGTGCTGAGCAGATGACACAGAAACCGCCTGTAAAGGAGGTGTTGTGTGCTGACCCACTGCCAGGGAGTAATTGTTTCAAAAGGACGGCTTGCTTCTGGCATTAAATACGAAAATTAAGACTTGACTTTTCAGCCTTCAAAGCCTAAACGTTTGGCATCAATAGTAGAAACCTAGCATTTTCAGTGCTCATATGTCCAAAAGCTGGAGAGCTGGAAAACGCTAGGAGTCCCAAATTGGTGTACACTTTGGAATATTTGGCCCAGGAAAATGTATATCCTCATGCTGCAGGAAGTTGGTTTGCAAAAGAAGGCTGAATTGGGGCCAAAAAGCAAGCACCATTTGCCAGAGTGTAGATGAAATATGATAGTTTCCTGCACAAAGTTTCTTTTTAGAAGTTATTTGCAGCTGCCATGACACATCTTTAAAGCTGTAATAGGCAGAACTGTTATTTAGGAATTCCGACGCAGGAAAACAAAACTCAATTGTTTACATTTAAACATGATATAGTGAAATACTAAGGGATAAATGTAAACATTACAGATTGGACAAAGCAATGCATGTGATGCATGGCTCAAATCACAGCATAGACTTAATTGGTCCAGATCAAAAGCAGGAATTTTCATTTTCATAGAAAAGCTGTATTTACTATTATCCTACTTAATAGACTTTATGATGCTGTGTTGAGAGAAAAAAAATTGTCTTAGAAAGTGTTTAAAGTCAAAGTAATATGATGATGGAGCTCCACTGCTTTTAAAAGAAAGTTTTAATTCTTAATAGATAACAGTACCATTAATCATACTTTTTATTCCCTTTGAAGAAAGAAGCATAATTATAGAAATTCACTATGCAAAATTACTGGTTAACGAAAAGCATTCAGTGTGTGATTTGAAAAGTTAGAAACTATGTGTAACCAAGACTGGACTATTAAAATAGATTAAAATTTGGCAAGCGGATAGGAAACAGAGGATGTCTGCAGCAATGAAGAGTTCAAAACAAAAAGAATGAAAAAGATAAATTAATACGGAGAGAAATGCAGAAGACAAAGGGGAGAGATTTTTAATATTATTTTTCAGTTTATTCTATTCAAGAATAACTTTGAGAGTATCAAGAGGCAATTTCCAATGAATTTTCTATTCTCTGGTGACATTAGTAGTAATTTAAGGTGCAAAGCACAGATGTAAAATATCTAAGGAAATGGGTCATTCTAATAAAAAAAAAAATTGGTTTTGAGATCCTTGTTGAATCCATACTCTTAGTTGCAGAGATGTTTGCTAATGGTAGAAACGCCTTTAGTATTCTTCATTCCCTATCTGGCCACCACTCACACAAACCTGTCCACTGATCTGTTGCTGTTTCTATGAGATGCTGTTAACTGCAGAAACACAATTCTTTAGTGAGAATAAAGCCACAGACCTGGGCTGATTTGTTTTGTTTTGTTTTGTTTTTAGTGGCTTTATATTGATCTTCACCTTAAAACACAAAAGCAAAGCTCCTAGGTCTGGAGCCTGACTTCCTGGATTCAAAATTGGCTCTACCACTTATTTACCACGTGACCTTAGGCCAGTCATTGACCATCTCTTGCCACAGTCTCCTCACCTGTACAATAGAGGTAATACTAATAATGCCTAACATAAGGGCATAGATAAGGATTGCATAAGATAACGCAGATATAGTGCTTAGAATGGTTTCTGGAATTTAGTAAGTCAGAGCTATTATTATGATTATCTTATGCCATGTAATTGGTTGGGGAACAAATATTAATAAATAAACCTCGATTGAATCTGCTTCCCCTGTACCCATATGAACAAAGCACACTATCCTACTCTCTAATTCCAGTCTGAGATTGTGGCAGAGACATTTAGTCCTTACCAAATAGTCCATACAACAGACCAGATGTATTCCCTACATTTATTTGCCAGTCACCCTTGCTGTTAATTAAAACCATATAGCTATCATCTGGCCAATGCATGAGAGAAAGTGGTAGATACCTCTTCCAGGCCTATCCAGCTCTCTTCCTCAGCCACAGCTCAAGACCATGAGCTCTGCATGGTGAAGTTGCCAGATGAAGGACGGAATCCCAACATGCATCAGAATTTTCATGAATGAGAAATAAACTGTCGTGGACACTGAGATTATTGTTTGTTTGTTACCATAACATTGCCTAGCATAATACTCACTACCACAGAGATCAAAATCATGCACAGCTCCTTAGTAAAGGAATTACAAAAACAAAACGTTGTTATTCCAATCCCTTAATAATGACCGGTGAAATCTGCTTTCTCAATTAAAGAAAATTCAGTACCTTTTTCTCTTCTTAATTTCCCACTGGCACAGTAGCCAATCTGATACATAGTACTTTTATTTTATATCCAACTTAGTGTTATTTCAAATCTGAGGGGCATATTTACTACGGCCTCAACTCTCTAGACTGTGTTTTTGAAGCTAAAAATTTAAATATAAATAAAATTAGTGTATTTCTGCTGATTCCTCTCACTGTAGGGTACAGAACACATAGCAACCATTCGAGATATTAGCAATAGTTCACATAGAAATGGTGATGCAAGAGTGTGGCACTTGCATCCTTCAGGGACTCTCTCTTCCCCCTTAGTGTTGTCTCACTGGTTTACATTTATCTCAGTATTTCTTCCTTTTATAATCACTAGGCAAGATATTACCCTATTATTTCATGTTTATTTGAGTCACTAGTGGATTTATGTTTAGTGAAAAGATGGATGTGCTGTGGTAAAGCTCAATTGTTAACTTCATTTGAAAAATTCTTTAAGGATGTCTTGCTCTTCAGAGTTCTAAAAAGTGATCAAATACAAATACAAAATCTCTCAGAAAGACCAAAGATCTCCCTTGCCCTACCCCAAAGGCTTAGCACACACTTAAAAACAAAAACAAAACAAAACAGTGGACTGGAAAATGAGAAGTCAAGGACTAAAGCTGATGATGACATGAAGTTTGATTTGTATGTCCTGAGGTTTTTAAGGGCAGACATTGATAAATCAGAGATCTGCCTTAGGGACCATAACGGTCCTATAATCTAAAGTACAGGAACTCGTTTAGGGAAAGAAAATACATAAAAGAAATTAGCCTGAAAGTCTCATTGGATAAGGTGTTCTGAGTATTCAAGACTAAATTTTTGAAAATGAGTTTCTGTTGCCAGGTCTATTTTTATAACTTTATTCAATTAAAAGTTTTAAGAGACATATTTGCAAAGTTCTAATAGAACCCAGGCAGCTAAGAACTCTGGCTTCTGATATTTTAGTGAAAAGCCCAAGGTACAGTCATCATTTATTCATATTAAATTGTGGATTTTATAAACAGAAATAAAAAGGACAAAATATTTTTGAAGTAATACATTTTGAATGATAAAAAAACTGTTCTATGCTGTTCTCTTAAGCATTCATACTACTTAATAAACATAGGAAAATGTGTCACCAGAAAAGTTTCACAGTCCTTTTCTACCTGAATAACAATAATCTTCTTAAAATATGTAAAAATAATTGCTTGCTTATTTGTTTGTCTGTTTTTAGGTTAAATATGCTTTGATGACATGTCAATGAGAAATATATTAGCAAAATGAAGTGGAGCAATTGAGTGGTTGTGCAGATAATTTTGTTTTTATAACTGTTTTCATCTAAAATATTAAAGTGATTTAGTCTAAAGTATTTTTAAAACACCTTCAAAAAATGAATTGTAGATCTAAGTTCAGCTGTTACCTAGACAGGAGGTATCTTGTGTGGTAAGCTACCACAAAACAAAGGATAAAGGAATTTTTATTGCTGATATAAATTATCTAGTTTTCCTGCTGACATAGTTTTTTTTCATTTTACCTCTGAGGATAAAAGTTACAGGAAATTATAGCTCTTTGGGGATATTCTAAACACTGTGACTTTCTCATGAGGTATATACTTTAGTCATGTTCTCTTTGTTTAGTTATTTCTTATTCTTGGTAATCCCCCTGAACACTAGTCTATACTAGGACATTCTTTGCAAAATCAGTCATTCATTTCATATTTGTTTTGTCTTCTATATGTGAATCTGGGAAACAAAATTATCCTGAGGCTTGCTTGGGTACTGTGATGGTTAATTTTATGTGTCAAATTGTCTGGGCCATGGGGTGCCCAATATTTGGTCAAACATTATTCTGAATACTTCTGTGAGGGTGTTTTTTGATAAGATTAACACTTAAATTGGTGGACTTTGCTTAAAGCAGATTGCCCTCCCTAACGTAGGTGGACCTCATCCAATCAGTTGAAGACTTGAATAGAACAAAAACACTGCTCTTCCCTGAGCAAGCGAGATTCTACAGCATACTGCCCTCCAATTGGAACTGCAGCATCAGTTCTCCTGGGTGTCCAGCCTTCCACCAATCCTGCAGATTTTGAATTTGAGAACTTGACAGCCTCCATAATCATGTCAGCCAATTTTTTATATTTAATTTTTATATCTCTATTAAGCTATATATAGATAGACAAAGATATAGATATGTGTATCCTATTGGTTATGTTTCTCTGGGAAAACCCAACTAATACAGCACTAAGTACAGAAGTACATAAAGGTTATCCTCAACTATCTCTTGAGGGGAATATGTTAACAGGACAATTCAGATCAGTTCAAATCATGGCCAGCAGCTTCCCCATGGCATTACTATATTTTTATAAGAAACACCAGATAATCAAAACCATGTACAATTTTTTTTAAATTTCATGTCCTTTTTTTACCAGGTGCCTTAGATTATTCTCTTCTCTAACCATGGGGAACACTTCCTTGTTTTGCTTCAATCTCAACTACCTAGAAAAACAATAAGAAAAGAAGTTTCTGTTCTACATATCTGATAAACCATCAGAGTATAAACTTCTAGAAGATCAATCTAATTCTATTCAGCTCTATTGGAAGTGAGCCCCATCCATAATCATATGAGACTTGATTCTTTTTTTTAATTGAAGTATAGTTGATTTACAATGTTGTGTCAGTTTCTGGTGTACAGAAAAGTGATTCTGCTACATATGTGTGTGTGTGTACGTGTATATATATTTTATTCTCATATATATATTCTTTTACAGATTCTTTTTCATTATAGTTTATTATAAGATGTTGAATATATGTCCCTTTGCTATATAGTAGGACCTTGTTGTTTATCTGTTTTCTATGTAGTAGTTTGTATCTGCTAATCCCAAACTCCTAATTTACACTCCCCCTCCCCCTTTAGTAAACATACGCTTGGTTTCTATGTCTGTGAGTCTGATTCTGTTTTGTAAATAAGTTCATTTGCATCATTTTTTCAGGATTCCACATGTAAGTGATATCATATGATATTTCCTTTCTGTCTGCCTTACTTCACTTAGTATGATAATCTCTAGGTCCATCCATGTTGCTGTAAATGGCATTATTTCATTCTCTTTTATGACTAGGAGAGTTGATTCTTAATAAATGCTCCTGAGGACATAAAGTCGAGAGCACAAAACAAATCAACTAACTAAATGTTCATCTTCACAGCACACACTTTTCCTTCCATGCATTTCTTTAATTTATAAAAGGTGGAGGAGATGAAGTTAGAAGGTGAGGCTCTGTAGTACTGTTTGAACGAAAAATGTAAAAATACTTAGAGGATCATGGAACCATGACAGGCGCCTCTTCTCTTGAAAAGCTTCAGAATGTCAACCAAGGGGATATTTCAAAGGTGAGATTCAAACAAATACAAATCTTTAGGAAATTAGACAGAATGAATGCGGTGACTGAATATGCTAGAAATGGAAGAAAAATCTTAGAGTTGAGATGTATTTTTTTCATTCAACAGACATTTATTAAACACAGACTGTGTTATCAAGTGCTATGTTATTTGCTAAAGTATATCAGTTTTGAGCTTGGATTGAAATGCCTGATGCTAGGCAAACGGAGGTGTAGTTTTTCTCTTCATTTGCTACCCGCAAGTTCTCCAGTCACAACTAGCACTCAATGTTTAAAAGCACATACTTTACTCAGACTCTCATACATAAGAATGAAATATGTGTTTTAAAAGTATTTTTCCCATCTAAATGTTTGTTTTTGAAGGAACAGTAACTTAAGCCAAAGAAAAGATTGGAAAAGAATGATAAGTTTAGAGGAAGGAAAATGGAGACAGAGAAAAGGGAGACAGAGAATGAACAAAACAGGGTAGAGAAAAATGATTACGGGAGAATATTTAGACTTTCTTGTTCTCCTTAAACACACCCAGCACATACTTAGCTATTCTACCCAATAGGCCAAAAGGCACAGGGATTGGCATCCCAAGTTCTGTATGAAAGGCTCACGTGAACAACTGTTTTTTTGATTTTTGGGGTGTGTGTGTGCGCTTCCGCATGTACCTATAGCAATTAAATTCTGATTTTATTTGTGAGTGCTAAGATTTAACTTTACATGAAGATATCTAAATAACAAAGATGGAGCAATAATGAAATTCGAATTGCTTTTAAATTTAAAGTTTTCTCCTAAAGAACTCTTACATCAAGAAGAAAACCAAAACACAACTGGAAATATTTAGAAAATCACAACAATGAAAAACCAAAGGCTGTTAAATAAACCAATGTTTTACTAAAATGAAAACTGATTGCCTTGTTTAAGGCTTGTTTATAGACATAAACATGTTTATTTCCCAGCAAGGAAAAACAAATAAATTAATAATTTAAACGAGAAGTTAGAAAAATGACAATATGGGCATACGGGAACAATATAAGGAACTTCATAAAGACAAAAATGTAAATTTTTTTTTAACTATAAACAGTAAAGATAAATCTAAATGTTAGTGCTTTAAAAATTATTGGTGCATAAGGCTATACTAATATTCTAATAAAATACTTAAATAAAATACAAAATTTCCTAGAATACAAATTACCAAAACTGACAAAATAAGACCAAAGACGGCAAAAAGCAAACCACCAAAAACCAAATCAAAGATGAATAATAAACTAGAAAAAAACTGCAGTCAATAAGACAAAGCATTAATGCTCCTAAAATATAAAGAACTATTTACAAATCATATCGGGAAGACAATCTAGTTAAAAAATGATCGAAGGACATTCACAAGCATATGAAAAATATGTTTTAACTCACTAGTAATTAAAGAAGCACATATTAAAACAGTAGATTTTTTTACCATTAGCAATTTTAATGAATTATACCCACTATTGATATAAATGTAATTTTTTACAACCTTTTAGGAGGGTAATCAGGCAGCAGCTATTAACATCTTATGCCTGCATATATTTTGGTCTAGTAGTTTTACTTCTAAGGAATTTATCCTACAGAATAAAGGTGCACATGTGCAGAAAGATATATATGTAAGAATGCTCATCAAAATGTTCCCAATAGTGAGAAGTTGGAAATAACTTAAATATTCATTAATATGTGGATAAAATTATAGTACATCTCTATAATGGACTACTACACAGTCTTTAAAAAGAACGAAGTAGGCTTATATGATATAATAGAACATGGAACAGTATTCAAGATACACTGTTAATTTTTCTTTCAAAGCAAGTAATGGAATATTATGGAAATAGTAATCCAGTTTTTAAATAATAAGTTCAGAATACAAAAATATTCATAGATGTAAAGAAAAAAAGCCAGAAGAATATATACCAAACATTAACAGGGATATTTCCAAAGGGCAACATTACAAGAGTTTTGTACTTTGTATTATTTATATATTCCTAATCATTAAATTTTGCATAACATTTTTAAAATGGCACAAAAAAAATCTAGTAATACAAAACTAAATTTTAGTAAAACTTCTTTGTAGAAAAAATGAACAGTTACCCTAATTATCTTAACTGCTTACAGGCAAATGAAGATACCTGGTTGGCAATACCTGGATTTATTACTGTAAAGAGCTAATCTAGATTTTTGTTTGTTTGTTTTGACTATGTGTAAGAAGTGAGATACTTAAACTAGAATAGGCCCTGCATTCTGAAAGGGAGATGCTTTCTGGGACTGCAGATGGCCACTGGATTGACTACTGCATGTACCACTCCATAATGAATCATGAAGTGATTCTTATTTAGGGCACTATAAAGACAAGTAAATGAAATCATCCATTGATTTGAAACCATACTATTAAAAATTTAGTAGATATGTTATATTTACAAAAGGAATGATACATAGCTCTAATTACAAAGTAATTCTAAAGTACTTATGACAGAAAAGGCCAGTTGCCCAATGTCCATTCTCCCTTTCTTCCTTATTAAGAGAATTCAAGATTTTTTCTGGGACAGATAAACTCCACAGCTGAGCCTTCACTTTGTAACCTTCTTTGCAGTCAGGAATGGTTAATGAGACATAAGCAAAAGTCACTGAGTAGGATTCTTAGGAAAGTTCTTTAAAGGAACTACTTTATCTATGAGGTGGTATACCCTTTTACCCTTGACCCCTTCTTCCTCTTCCTGCCTGGAATGTGGTGTTGATGGCTGAAGCTCCAGCAACCATCTTATAAAATGAGGTGATAATGAAGAGGGATGAGAATAGGGATATTGGAACAGAAAGACAGCAGGAGACTTGGAAAATAAGTGAAATCTTAAAGTTACCATATCAACCCTAGACTGCCTACTTATGGGCTTCTTTTTCATGCAGTACTGTTACTTCATAGCCTATTAATGAAGTATTGTTACTTCATGGAAAAGTTACTGTTACTAGCAAATACCTATAATTACCAATGCTTCTTTATTAGTTGAAACCAATGTGCTTACAAATGTTTAACAACCAACTTTCAGAAAAGAAAGAAAGGTAAGTAAAAGTCACCATGGACAACTACAGCTTATCAACATGAAGTCACTGAACTGACAGGAGAGTTGTTCACATACTGTAATTAAAATGGGAAAAATTAAAGCTAAGGGGAGACTGTTAAAAGCAGTAAGGGAAAAGCAACAAGTTATGTATAAGAGACTTCCCATAAGGTTGTCAGCTGACTTTTCAGCAGAAACTCTGCAGGGCAGAAATGAGTAGCACAATATGTTTAAAGTGATGGGAGGAAAAAACCTACAACTAAGAATATGCTATCTGGCAAAAACTTATATTAGACAAAATAGCCTTTAAGTCAAAAACTAACAAGAGACAAAGAAGGGTATTATATAATATATGACATTACAAAGTAATAAAAGAACTAATGTACTATGAAGATATAACAACTGTAAACATATATGCACCCAACAATAGAGAACCAAAATATATGAAGCAAAAATTGAAAGAAAAAAATTGAAGGTAGAAATACACAGCATCACAGTAATGATAGAATATTTCAATTTCATTTCAATAATAGATAGAATAACTAGGCAGAAGATAAATAAGGAAACAGACTATTTGAACAACACTATAGAACAAACGGACCTAACAGAACATGCCACCCAACAGCAATAGAATACACAGTCTTCTCAAGTGCATAAAGAACATTCTCAAGGATATATTACATGATAGGTCACAAAACAAGTCTTAACAAATTTTAAAACATTGAAATTATACCAAGTATTTTTTCTGACCACAATGGGAGGAAACTAGAAACGAAAGCAGAAGGAAAACTGCAAAATTCACAAATATATGGAAATTAAACAATGTAATCCTGAACAACCAATGAGTCAAAGAAAAAAATCAAAAGAGAAATCAAAAATTATCTTCAGACAAACAAAAATAAAAACACAACATGCCAAAAAAATGGGATGCAGCAGAAGCAGTACTAACAGGAAAGTGTATAGTGGTAAATGCCTACATTCAAAAATGAATAAAGATCTCAAATAAACAACCTAACTTTATATCTCAAGGAACAAGAAAAAGAAGAACAAATTAAGCCCAAAATTATCAGGAAGAATATGAAGAAAATAATAAACATGAGTGTATAAATAAATGGAATAGAGAATAGAAAAATGATAAAAAATAATCAAAGAAAATTAAAAGTCAGTTTTTGAGAAGATAAACAAAATTGGCAAACCCTTAGCTAGGATTAGCAAAGAGAGAAGATTCAAATAAACAAAATCAGAAATGAAAGAGGTGACATTAAAACTGATGCCAAAGAAATAAAAAAAAAGGATTATAAGCAACTACTATGAACAATCAAATGCCAACAAACCCAGAAGAAATAAATAAATCCCTAGAAATGTACAACCTACTAAGACTGAATCATGAAGAAACAGAAAATCTGAACAGATTTATAATTAATAAGGAGATTAAATCATTAACAAAAATCCTCCCAACAAAGAAAAGCCCAGGACCAGATGACTCCACTGGAGAAATCTGTGACATTTACAGAAGAATTAACACCAATCCTTCTCAAACTCTTCCAAAAAAATAGAAGGGAAGGGAATGCTTCCAAACTCATTTTATAAGGCCACATTACTCTGTTACCAAAGCTAGACAAATACACTACAAGAAAACTACAAACCAATATCCCCGATGAACACAGATGTAAGAATTCTTAATTAAATATTACCAAACTGAAATCAATAGCACATTAAAAGGCTCATACACCACGACTAAGTGGGATTTATCCTTGGTATGCGAGGATAGTTCAACTTATGAAAATCAATCAGTATGATATACTGTATTAGAGAACAAAGGATAAAAATCACATAATCATCTCAATAGATTCAGAGAAAGCACTCAACATCCTTTCATGATAAAAACACTCAATAAACTAGGAACAGAAGAAAATTGCCTCATCAAAATAAAGGCCACATATAAAAAGCCACAGCTAGGGCTTCCCTGGTGGCGCAATGGTTGAGAGTTCGCCTGCCGATGCAGGGGACACGGGTTCATGCCCTGGTCCGGGAAGATCCTACATGCCGCGGAGCGGCTGGGCCCGTGAGCCATGGCCGCTGAGCCTGTGCGTCTGGAGCCTGTGCTCCGCAACGGGAGAGTCCACAACAGTGAGAGGCCCACATACTGCAAAAAAAAAAAAAGTCACAGCTAACATCACATACAATGGTGAAAATGTGGAAGCTTTCCCTCTAAGATCAGGAACAAGACAAGGGTGCCCTCTCTCACCTCAACTACTCAACATAGTACTGGAAGCCTTAGAGCAATTAAACAAGAAAAATAAATAAAAGACATCCAAATTGGAAAGGAAGAAGTAAAATTATCTGTACTCATAAATGACATGATCTTATACATAAGAATACCTAAAGATGATACTCACAAAAAAACTGTTAGAACTAATAATCAAACAGTAAAGTTTCAACAAAATCAACACTCAGAAATCAGTTGCATTTCTATACACTAGCAATGAGCAATCTAACAAGGAAATTAAGAAAACAGCCTCATTTACAACAGCAAAAAAGAATAAAATACTTGTGAATAAACTTAACCAAAGAGGTGAAGGACTTGTAAAATGAAAACTACAAACGATTGCTGAAAGAAATTAAAGACACAAATAAATGAAAAGACATCCTATGTTCATGGATTAGAAGACAATACTTTTAAAATGTTCATACTACTCAAAGTGATCTATAGATTTAATAGAATCTCTATCAAATTCCCAATAACATTTTTTTTTTTGCAGAAATAAAAAATAATCCAGAAGTTCACATGGAAACACAAAGCACCACAATGAGTCAAAAAAAGTCTTGGGAAAGAAGAAAAAAGCTGGAGGCTTCACACTTGCTGACTGATAAAGACATTACAAAGCTGCAGTAACCAGAACTTTATAGTACAGGCATAAAGACAAACATACAGATCAATGGAACAGAATGGAGAGCCCAGAAATAAATTCGTGCATATATGGTCAAGTGATCTTCAATAAAGATGCCAAGATTATACAATGGGGAAAGGATAGTCCCTTCATCAAATTGCCTTGGAAAAACTATACATCAACATGCAAAAAAAAAAAAAATTGGATCTGTATCCTATACCATATACAATAACAAACTCAAAATGGATTCAAAACTTAAATAGAATATCTAAAACTATTAAACCCCTAGAAGTAAATATAGGGGGAAATCTTCATAACATTGGTCTTAGCAATAATTTCCTGGATATGACACCAAAAGCATAGGCAACAAAAGCAATAGACAAGTGGGACTACATCAAATTAAAAAGTTTCTGTGCAGCAAAGGAAATAATCAAGAGTAAAAAGGCAACGTACAGAAAGGTAAAAATATGTGCAAGTCACATATCTGGTAAGCATTTAATACCCAAATGTATATGGAACACTTACAAGTCAATAACAAAAAATACATATAAATAGCCCAATTAAAAAATGGGCAAAGAACCTGAATAGACATTTCTTCAAAGAAGACACACAAATGGCCAATAGGTATATGAAAAGATGTTCAACATCACTATTTGGAAATGCAAATCAAAACTATAATGAGATATCACCTTTCACGTATCAGGATGATGATTAAAAAAAGGAAAGAAAATAACAAGTGTTAGTAAGGATGTGAAGAAACTGGAACCTTTGTACACTATTGGTGGGACTGTAAAATGATGTCGCTGCTATGTAAAACAAAATGGAGTTTCCTCAAAAAAGTATAAAGTAGAACTGTGATATGATCCAGCAATCCCACTTCTGGGTTTTTATCCAAAAGAATTGAAAACAGGATCTTGAAGAGATATTTCTGCTCCCTTGTTCCTTGCAGGATTATTCATAATAATCAAGATATGGACACAACCTAAGCATTTGTCAGCAGATGAATGGATAAAGATAATGTGGTAGCATGGGCTATATATATGTACAATGGAATGTTATTTAACCATCAAGGAAAAAAAAAAGGAAATCTTGCTATTTGTGATGACACAGATGAACCTGAAGGACCTTATGCTAAGTGAAATAAGCCAGTTACAGGAAGGCAAATACTGCACCATTATTATTTATATAAGATATTTAAAGTAGTCAAATTCATGGAGCAGAAAGTGGAATAGTGGCTGCCAGGGCCTGGGTGGGAGGAGGAATTCCTGTACAATGGGTTTGTTTTGTTTCAGTCAGGCAAGATGAAAAAGTTCTAAGAGATCTGCTATACAGAAAAGTGTATATAGTTAGTAATACAGTACTATACACGTAAAATTTTGTTAATAAGGTAGATTTTATGTTATATGTTTTTACCACCTTAGAAAAGATGGAAATCATATAAAGTATGATCTGTGACCACAACAAAATTAAACTAGAATTCAATAACATTAAGTTATCCCCCAAATCCATGAAAATAAAACAATGTTCTTTTAACCTTACAGGTCAAAGAAGAAATTACAAGGGAAATTAGAAAATAGTTTGAACTGAAAGAAGATAACAACACAAGTGTATCAGGTCAGGTTCTAATCAGTAGCTAGAAATTGCAGCAACAGACAAAAGTAAAGGTTAAGAATTATTAACTAGTAAAAGGTAATTAACTATAGGAATAGCAAATACTAGAAACCATCTACTATTTCTACAGCTAAAGAAGAACACACAAGGAAGGAGCTTAGAATGGGGAAGAAATCCCCCTCACGCAACTAGTGTAATTTTAAGATCTCATTGGAGAGAATATGACTTCTACAGGAAACTTCAACCTGCCTGTGACAAAATTTGCCAGAGGTTGAAGCCAGTAAGAGGACCCCACTGAGTGTCTGAAAAACTCAATAGAGGGTGCAGGCAGGATGGAGCTATTCTACAGAAATTACATGCAGGGTGACCATAAAGCAAGCTGAATTGTGCTGGCTAGCCAGGGTTGATCCAAATAAACAGTCCTTATGCTGACCAAGAACTTTATTGTAGAGTGCCAGTGGGCCAGAGTTGATCCACTGCCAGCAGACCAAGACTAGCTCTCTGGGGTGATGGAGTATCTCAGCTTCTCTGTAGAAAGTGGCCTCCATTGGGTGCTGGCAGTCTGGAGCTGTTCCACCAGAAACAATCCACTAGAGTGCTGAAGAAATTCACTAGTGATTGAGCATTTCAAGGCCTCCTTCACAGCACTGGTTGCAATGGGAGAAAACTAAACATCACATCAGAAAGATGGCTCTTTTGTTGCTGTCATTTAGTGTTCTTCTAGAACCCACTATTGACTCATACTAACATTACTAAAGTAACTGGCCAACAGGAAATTTTTACAGGACCCATCTTCAGTTTCTCAAAGTAGGACAAAGAAGGGTAAATATAAGACGAGAAACAACAAATTAGTAATCAGCATGATAACGTACCAAATTTGTGGACTACAGAAAAGCAGGGTTTAAAGAGATTTATAGCAAAAACAAAAGTATGTATTATAAAAGAGAACAAGGTCTCAAATCAGTGATATAATATTCCACCCTAAAAAAGGGCAAATTAAACCAAAGTGAGAACACGAAAATGTGAATAAGGTCACACATTTTGTTATACCCATATAGGAGGAGATTATTGTTCAATACTAAAAATGGTTGAACTACTGATAAATGAATTTCAAAAGCATTATGCTAAGTGAAAGAAACCCAACACTAACAACTTCATAGTGATATACCCCCTGATCTGTATGAGTCCATTTATGTGAAATTTAAGAAATGACACAATTAGAGTAACAAAAGGAAATGAGTATCTACTGAAGGCTGAGGGTTTGGAAGGACATGAAGGAAAATTGCGGGATGATGGAAATGTTTTATACCCTGATGGTGGTGGTGGTTACATAACTGAATTTGTCAAAACTCTTCAAAATCTATTATTCAAGTTGGTACATTTTTTGTATGTATATTATATTTCAATAAAAGCTAATGAAATGAAAAAAATCAGAGTAAGCCCATAGCCTCACCATCTCCTATTTATTTTTAAACCCCCAAGTGAGAGGCAGCTTCTTGATTCTCCTCTCCTTGAATAATGATGTTTGAGGTGCTCTGGAGTTGAGGTTAAATCTTAAAAGTGTTCCTGACACCTTCAGAATGCACATTCTACCTTCAAACTCCAGTGGCCTTAGAGAAACAAAAGGAGCTGTGAGGGTACAAAGAAATTCAATAGATAATATGGTCATTATGTCTAGAGTAATGTTACAAATGAATGTTCCTAGAAAGTGTTACAATTCTGTAGACTGAAAATGTATTATCATGAATAATGTTTAAAAATAATATAAATATTTTTTTGGTTGACATACTTAATTGTTGGTCACTGGTTTCCCTGCAAAAGCATTTGATTTTCAAGTTATTTTCACTCTTTTTCACTAGGGATCCTTGAAAACTTACTCTGTTGATTAACTCTGAGAAATCTAATCCCCACATCTATCTACCAAAGCCTAGAATTTTTCATGCTAGAAAATCCTACACATTACAGATATTTTTGCCTGTCATGCTTATTAAGCTTTATATTTAATCTGTTTTGTGGTTGTATAAAATTTCAAATCACATACCATACTGGTGTTTAGATTTTCTGTGATTTAAAAATAATTTGTAATTAAATCATATTTTGAGTTAAATAAAATGATCATCAAGACATTTAAGATGAGCTGTATGATTTAGTTTCTTAAACATTGTGTTAAAATAAAAATGAAACATGGAATTCATTAAAAAATCTTTAGAATATACTACATCAGAATTTCTATTTCTTTCATTTTACTCTTCTAATACAAGAAGGAGAGTAATTCTAAGAGTAACTGAAAATGCATACTGAATGAAGACACCTATGAAATTAGGTTAAGTATTTCCAATTAAAATTGCTACTTGGATAATATGTTTTCCATATTCACATGTGCTATAACACAGTAAATATTTTTATGCCTAAAATTTGCATCTTCATGAAGAAAAATAATGAGTTATGAGGAGGAATAAAACAGATCTTACTAGTCCCCGGTGTCTCAACGACCAGCTTATCTCTTTCTCTTGAATGGCTGACTGCATTTTGGTATGGAAAGTTTTGTATCAAGGGAATATCTGAGGCTCAAGCTGTACACAGATGTTCACATTATAACTGTAGTTTTATTCCCATACGCAGGGCCTCGTCCATCCTCTTTCCTATTTGCGAACTAATTTGCTCAAGTCCTGCCTTTTGGGCAGGATAATCCACGTTCATCGCATTTACAGACCCCCGACTGATAAATGTTTTGTCATTGTACCCAGCCCTGCGGCACAAATGCCACACCTTTCTTGTACCTTGGCCTGGCTTGGTGTGTGGGAGGCCTGAGGTCCACTCAGGGAAGAGCACTCATTGTTGGAATGGACCGCATCAGACCACAGAGGAAAGGAGCTCAGTAAACAAGCAGAACTGGCCCATCACAGGAGGAGTGGAGATGTGGCACCGTCCAAGAGAGGGTTGGGGGGGGGGCACTATTTTGCAGTGGAAACAATGCCAAATGGACTGACAGAGTTCACTCAGGAGCCTGCAGGAAGGTGTAACTGAAGTGCCAGCAGGTGATGCCTAAGATTGAAAGTGTGGAATTGGGCTGAAGCTGTCCAAAGCAACAGCGGTGCTTTCTTTATTTCTCTTGGAGAGGCAACGAGGTCAAGACTTATACATTGTATAAGAACCATTTTGCCATTTTAAACAAATCGCTCACAAATCGTATCCCTCCCTGCCCCGTGGTTCATCTGCCTTGTGTAATCCTTTGGCTACAAAAAGCACCTCAGAACAAAAAATGCAGGCTGGTTGTAAAGCCTTCTTTCACCAAGGCCCGGCCTCAGGGCTAAATGGGAGAGTTCTGCCAGCCATCAAACTTAACAGCCTTTAAACATGTGCAACATTTCTCTAAGCAAATTGGTTCCTTAATATGGTAAAATGTGCGGCACCCAAGGGGAAATGCTGGTGATCTCATAGCCCAAAACTGATGGAGTCACAGCACTGTATTCCTGAAAAGCACTCATACTTTCCACTTTGATAAAACCAGAAGCAAATACGAGAGTCAGTAGGTTTTGACATCCATTGTTTATTCTCACTGAACTTTTCCTCCTATATATCACAGCACAGTGGTTTAATTCATAGCTTATGGGATTTTTTTTTAATATAAACCATTCAAATTTTTTCTATATTAATCAGTGGTTTCGAAAGATCCACAGGGATAAATAAACCCTGCAAGCTGGCAGGGGTTTTCTGTGGCATAACCACTGGTAGTTATAAACAGTAAACAAAACATAGTAACCATTTTTAAGCACAAGAGATTGCTGTATCACAGGGGGCATAAATCATTAGTTTAATAATTTCAGCAGCGGTGTCTCCAAAGCAAAATTAAGCCAACAGTTCCCCCTGTGGCAATAATGAAGTACTGTAATGTGAAAAGAGAAAAACAACTCAGAGAAGGCATGATTGTGCCTTGGAAATGACTGAAAATCCAAGTTCAACAAATAACTGTAGAACTCTTGTTGCTGTGCTGCTCTTTTGAGAGGTGGGAAGAGGGTTGCCTCCAAACCCCAAGTCTATTCTTGTAGACATTTTGACAAGCACAAGTGTACTTTCGGTCAAGCCCCCCATGGCTAGCATGTGCTGGAGGTAGGGAATGAATGCAATGACATATTACAATTGAGAAGATGACAAATTTCTCTCAGCTGCATAGGCAGACATTATTCACAGATTTCAAGACAGCCAAAAGAATGCAAGGCCCAGGATAGGACAGACAGATGGCAAAGCTCCCCTCCCAGGGGCTCTCAAGCTAGATGGCCAACAATCTGATAGAAAACACTTTGCAGTTTTGAGCTGGGCCACTGGAATCAGCCACAAGAGTAAATCTGACATGTCTTTCCCATGAATTTCACGAAGTACCCAAATTCATTAAAAAAAAAAAACTGGCTAATAATTTGTTCGTTTTGGATAAGTATACTTGACAATGAGACATCATCAAACAGAAGGAGATCAGGGAGACCTTCTTGATCCCTCTGCTGTGTTGAGTCAATACTACAGAACCTTCATTTTTTCACCCTGATTTCTTCATCTTTTTTATGAAATCAGTATAGTCTTGTCATTATCCTTACAAAAGAAAGTTCTGATTGGAGACAGGTTTTTTTTTTCCCCCTCAATAATACTATTTCTTTAATGTAGCCCTTTGCCTACTAACAACATTCCCTATGCTTTTAGAATACTGATTATGGACAAAAATCTTTTAAGAATGTATTTGGTTTGAAAGGTGTATGATTCAATCAAGCAGAAGCTGTATTATTTGCACAAAGCTGACTTCTAGCTTGACGACCTTATTCAGTGGATTAAAGTGGTGACTTTTTTTTATAATATAGGGATACAGATTGTCAACTGTGACAGTGTAGATGAAGTTGTCATAAAGAACCCAATGACTATCCTTAGTAGGTTTAATTATAGATATAATAGCTTTCTTTACTTTGGATATACACATTCTCCTTTATTAATCTGAAATGAGAAAATTAGATGGACAGATGGCTCTCTCTACACCTATAGGAAAAAGCTTTTCTCCACAAGTGAAATAAATTACTGCATCTTTTAGATCTCTCTAAATAAGTAAGAGACAAATCTAGCATAATCACTATATTATACTATGTACTGTAAGTGTGTCATGGAAATAATCTTGCATACAAAGTGGCGAACAGTACATCTCATTTATGCTCAAAGGAAGGTTAAAGCTGGATCGTCAGTAAAATTGTGAGGGAAGTGTGTTTGTCCTTCTTTCTGCTCCTTTCTCCCTTCTCCAGGCCCTTCCGCTCTCCTTAGCTCCTCCATGTTCTACCTTGTGTCTTCAAGGACTCTATTGATTAATGTCACCATTCTTATTTAAATTTGGTGGCTCCCAAAGGTTTCTCATACTTAAGACCAGGACAAGGGCAATAATAGGATATACATAATTAGGATTTCACAAATCTTAACTCCGGTGGCCAGAGGTACAAAACACATAGAAGAGATACCCATCTGATACAAAGTGAAAGAACAGGCTAAGAATGAACCTATCCAAAGGCAATTAGTTAGAATGCACTACTTATCCTCTACTCTAACAGGCCACAAAGATCTCCCAATCTGTATACCCATCAAAATTGACTTGCTGCACCAACAGAATGAGAGAACATATTTCAAATCATACACCTGATAAGAGTCTAGTATCCAAATATATAAAGAAACCTTACAACTCAACAATAAAAAGACAATCTAATTAAAAGATGGGTGAATGATTTGAACAGACATTTCTCCAAAGATACACAAATGACATAAGTACTTGAAAAGATGCTCAACATCATTCAGCATTCAGAAAGAAAATGCAAATCAAAAACAATGAGATGCCACTTCACACCTACTAGAAAGGCTATAATCAAAAGACATACAATAGCAAGCATTGAGGAGGTTGCAGAGAAATTTAAACTTTTGCATCTTGATGGTGGGAATGCAAATGTTGCAACTGCTTTGGAAAACCATTTGCCAGTTCCTCAAAAAGCTAAACATAGAGTTACCATATGTCTGAGCAATTCCACTCCTAGGCATATGCCCAAGAGAACTAAAAACATATGTCTGACAAGAACTCATACACAATTCTTAATAGTAGCATTATTCATAATAGCCAAAAAAATGGAAATGACCCAAATATCTGTCAACTGATGAATGGATATACAAAATACAGTATATCCATACAATGGAATAAAATCGACAAAAAGAAATGAAGCATCGATACATGCTACAACATGGATGAGCTTTAAAGTATACTAAGGAAAAGAAATCATTCATAGTAGGCCACATAATGTATGCTCCATTTATATGAAATGTCCAGAACAGATAAATCCACAGAGACAGAAAATAGATTAGTAGTTTTCAGGGACTTCGTGGAGGAGATAATGAGGTCTGACTGCTAATAGGTACACAGTTTCTTTTGAGGGTAATGAAAATGTTCTGGCATTAGTGGTGATGTTTGTACAATTTTGTGAATATGCCAAAAACCACTGAAATGTACACTTTTAAAGGAAGAATTTTATGGTATGTGAATTGTATCTCAATTTTTTTAAGTATTAAAGAAAAAGTACTAGTTGACATTCCTATGTTTCAGCCCCCCTAGACTAAAGCTAGCAATTCCTCTTTTTTCCAGCTCTGATTTCAATGCAAAATAGGGTTTTAATTAAGCTGCATCTTTCTCTCCTGCCTTGTCTATAAATGCCTCATATACCTGAGAAGTCAAATTGACTAGAAAGTGGTTCTAGAAAACAATCTGGATGGTACATACCAATGTACTCAATCCTCCTTTTTTTCCTAATTCAGTGGTCACTTTTCTGGAAACCCACCCCATCATTCCTCCCTTCACTTACTTTGCTTGATTTTTCTTCTGAGAATTAATAAAGATGAGACAAATCATGTATTTATTCATTTTTTGTTTATTGCTATCTTCCTCTCTAGAATTTAAGTCCCAAGAAATGGCTTTGGTTCACTGCTGTATCCTGACAACCTGGAACAGTAGAGTGCCTGGCACAGAGCAAGGTAGGCACTGAAGAAATGTTAGATGAGAGAGAAAAGATTGGAGTAAAAAAGTTTTTTCCCCCATTAGACGATAGGGAAGAAAAATAACAGTAGAGTTATGCAATACTTAAAGTCAAGAATGTCAAGTCCTCCCCTAAGCCCTCCCTTTTTGATGGTGACTTGCCCGTAACCCTGTGAACTTCGAAACTGAGCTCTTAGGCATCCCCTGGCCCTAAATGCTCCAAATGTCAGAGTTTCTGTTTTACTCAAGGATCCCTTCAAGTGTTTCTGAACCCAGTCTAAAATCCTAGCCCTTATTCCCAACTGAACTATTTGCTTGATAGTTTGGCTTGAGAATCTAAGGTCTGACCTGGAAATAAATGCTGATTACTCGTGATTTTGCAGCCAAACCAAAAGGCCAAAGGTCTTTTCCCTTTCTACTACTGTGAATTCAAAATCATATTTTGGCCAAACAAAACATTCTATTATGCACTATAAGGGGCACGTAAGTCATAGCCTTTGGCCTTAGGAACAAGTTAAACTGGTCACAGAGATCCTCTCAGAAAGACTCTGTGGCCTCATTTCTGGTGATATGCTTGTTTTGTCCTAAGTTTGATCTTAAAATTCATTTTTAAATATCACATTGTATAGGTCTGTGTTGAATTATTCCTATATTTCTCCTGCCATTATGTATTTAAACTTTTTAAAATTTTCTTTCAGAAAGTAGGATTTAAAGAACTAGATAAAATTTACCTTTAAAAATTATTTACCTTTAAAAATTAATTATTCAATTATTTCTAACTTATAATTTTGTCACTAGCATCAAACAACTTGAAGCTACTAAGGCAAAGAGCAATAACTACTCCCCACCTTTACACAAGCTCCTCACAGGCTGTATGTGCAGGGCAATTTTATGACTTATTTCTATTTAAACCTCTATTTCAGTATCATTTCAACTGAATAAAAGTATCTGGGGGGAGTGTGGGAAGACTGATATTTGCCTAACCCCACATACCCCTTAGTGATGGCCCTGATGACAACGCACATCTGGAAGTTCTGAATCATCCCAGTGATAGATTAGATTTTTCCACTCTTCACCTAGACTTTTGGCACTGCATAGACAGAGCTGTATCACTTTGGGCTTCAGTCCGCAACTTGCCTGCAGCTGCATGCCTTGCACTACACTCTGCTTCACCTTTCTTCTTGGCTACACTCATCCCGGCCTCCGTATGTTTTTTGTTTTTTTGTTTTTTTCCCCCCCATATGTCATCCCAGCCTAACGGAGCACCAAGCCTCCTCTGCTTCCTGTCCAAGACACACTTCTTTCTTGAATCCTGCTGAGTCATAAGTCACTGGGTGTCTAAGTATTCTTTTATAGCTTTACAGGAGCTCGCAGTGGGTAAGGTGTGATTACAAATGCCCACCCCCCTCATCCAGCAATCAAAAGCATTTATTGAACTCTTCCTTTATGTTTAGCATGTAGCTGGGCCCTGAAGTCTGAGGGCCTAAATTATGAATTTCCACTCTCTAATGCTACCTCCTCCCAGTGTGAGCTGCATGGAACAATTCAATTTCATTTAGACAAAGCTGACTTCAATGTCTATTTCTTGAAAGGCATACTGCAAAGATGCCTCAGGGGTTACAAAGATAAACTGCATATATCCCCTGACCTCAGGCCAGTTTCACAATACATATAAATGGGATTCTAAATTATGGAAAACTTGAAACTATGGGATTAAAGAAATGGCTGTGCCTACTTTGAACTGATGAGAAATTCAATTTACTTATTTCTTGAAAAATTGCCTAATTTGAAAACTGAGTTAATTGCAAACTGTGTTTATGTGATTGCCATCACCAACAGCACTAGTGAAAGGAAACACAAGCCCTCCTTTGTCAGTATCATGAGACCCACTCTTGATTACTTGCCTTTGAATTTCTGAAAGTGACTTTTGGTTTTATAGCCTAAGCAAACACTGTTATTATCATTTCGAATCTCATTTTTTATAGCCTTTCACAATGTTATCCAACTTCATTCAATGGTGCTGCCAAAGCTAGTGCTGAAAACAAACCAAAAATCAATAACTCTGGAATAGAAGTAAGATGGGATAAACCACTAGAAGAAGGAGAGCAAGCAATCACCAACAATAATTTAGAAAAGAGCCCCCAGCAAAATAATAAAGAAAATGTAAAAAGTAACTTCAAAGCAAATACACACTAAAATAATTATGAATTTTTATAAGTTCCAAAATGCATTTTCCCTTTGGGAAAATTTGTTTTGAATTACTTGAGTTTTAAGTTATACAAAGTCTCCAGTAATAACATTTCTCTTATATGAAAAGCAAGCGCCCTGTACTTAAATTTTATTTCCCTCTGCTCCACCTTACAATTCCTACAGTTTAGTTAGAAAAGTCTCCTTATTATTCCACACATCCTCTGCCAAGGAAACCAGTATTATTCCTTTCACTATTTCTTTTATTATTTTTATTATGTTCCTCTTCCTGTTTTAAATATCTTCACTCTTCCTACCCACTAATCCAAATATACGGCCCAGCTTCAAAGGCCCACGCAAGCTCCACCTCATCTGCAAAGTTGTACCTGACTTAGGAGAGTCATAGGATTTTATAGTTGGAATGGATCTTAGAGATTATCTAGTTCAAATATTTTCCAACTGTGCAACAGAGAGACACTTAGGAACATTTCAAAAGAAAGTCAAAAATGGAAAGAGAAGTATAAGTGGGCAGCAGACTCTTAGGGCCCTCACCCTTTTTAATCCAACATTGCTTTCATCACCTTAATTATTTTACCTTTCCAAGAAAGGAATTGTATGAGCAATAGATTCCACAGCTTTGGGGAGGGAAACCCCACCGTCTAACATGATAAAGAAACCAAGCCTGTTAATTAAATATCTTATCCTGGTTTACAATCAGTCTAGGAACAAAATGAAGCTAAAATCCTAGGATCTTCGAACTCCCAGCCCAGCTACACTGATCTATTTTATCACTAAAATACTGAGAATTTCCTATTAAGAATTCTATGGTGTCTTCTGTTATTTACACATTTGTGTTTTGTCTGTCCAATAACACTGAGTGAGGCTGCAGCTGTCCCATGCCAAGGTATAATTTTTATTCTTCTATTCTTCTTTTAGAAGAGCTCTAGGTTCAGAGAGTACACTGTCTGTCTTGCCTTCCCAGCATACATTCTTGATTCACATATAAACTTAGGCAAAACAGCATTAAGACTCAACGTTAGACTATTGACTGAAATGCCATTAGCTCCATCCTTCATAGAAACCTCTCTTCTATTTCCAAACTTCATTCATTAAAGTTGGCATAAATGGTATTCACTAGAGCTTTTTTCCATAAAAAATAATGGATATCCCTGGCCTCATTTATATTTTTACCCTCTCGTGTTTAGAAATCTAAACTTAATCAGCTAAACTCCTTGTTATAAATGCACTCTTGTTTTTAATGCTTGAATCTCATTTTGGTGATCTTTTACAATTGCAACAAGACACTTTAAAACTGACCTCTACTCTTATAAAAAAGTTTTTAAAATGTTTAAATAATTTAAAAATATCCTTGATTCTTCACCCTTTGTAAGCTCTTCCTCCAGCTTGTCCTTTCTTCTGATAAATCTCTTGAAAGGATGCTCTGCCTGTGCTATCTTTGTCTCCTCTCCTCTCAGCTTCATCTTCGGGTCCTATACTATTTACCTCTTAAATGTAGGTTCTGTTGCTCCATCTCTGTTTTCTATACACTCTATTTCCCTCCCTTGAATGTGCTGGACTAGGAAATCTACTAGGAGTGTCTTCTCATTTCTGCCTTTAGATTAGAGCAAGAGGAGCCCTCTCCTGCAATTCAGCCTGCAGACACCTGCTCTGCCCTCCACAAGCTAAGCAGTCTGCAGGCTCAACAGGATGTGCTCACCTGGAGCCTACACCCTCCCATCCAAACCACACTCTGGTATCCAGGACCTCAGAGTTCCTTACCTGAGTCTCACTGAGTCTGCTTCCAGAGCCTGCCTGTCTTCTTCTTGAATTTGGGTTACACTTCTGATGTGTAAAATGTATCCCGAGGTCCGACAGGCGGCCAAGGAGTGGCTGTTTGTGAGAATGGGGGATTGCAGGCAGTGGGGGTGTGGACAGGGCTTGAGCCTGCAGGTTGGGGCTTCCCATAAGTGCACCTGAGGCCTGTGCCAGGGTGGGAAGAAACAGGGATGGGGAAAGCTCTTCCTAAGGTACTGTCTCCACATTTTCGCACAAAATTCTAATTTAAACCTGGCCTTCAAGTTGATATGAGGCAATTTTGTGATGAAAGGAGGCTAGACTATATTTTATTTAACAATCTGTGGATTGATTTATAACTTTTAAGTATTTAACATGGTACGGTATGTGGTCCTCCATTTTTACTCTTACATGAGGACCCACAAATGTTAGGGAAAGACACGAGTCTTTTCTATCAAAGTCATCATTAATTTCTGACTTCACACTGGTCTTCTTTTTAAAGGTGCACAGGCAAGCTGAAATGTCAAAAGCTAAGTCAATATCTTCCTTCTCATCCTATACCTGCCAGTCCATGTTTGTGTCTTTTCTTAGTTAATAGCATCATCATCCACTCAGTTACCAGCTAAAGATCTTAGAGTCATCTTCAACTTTTTCCTTCCCTAACCCTCATGATTTAATCAGAGATATGATATATCCCATGTCTGAAATATCTGACTTCATCTTTTTCCAAGCCCCATGAGTTGATTCATTATACTAGCCATTCAATTGCTCTATTTCTATCCTTCTCTCCTTAATCCAGTAACCACATTTCTACCAGAATCATCATGTTCACTTCAACACCTGTCCTCCATCCCTGCCCCATTTTCTACAAAATGGAAAACAAATTCTTTTTCAGTTTCAGGGTCTTCACCATCTGACCCCTGCCTACCCTTCCAACCTTACTTAATTCCCACAATCACTCCTGTCTCTTAACTTTCACATTCATCCATACAGCCATACACATATGCTTTATAATCTAGTCAATCAGACTACTTACTAATCCCAGATGATTTGCTAATTTATAAATCTGTCATAAACTTTCACATGCATGTACATTTACTTAAGCTACTCCTTCTGTCTTCACTGCTTCCTTCCTCCTGAACATCCAATGAACTATCCCATTGCCATTCACTCTATGAAGGCTTCCACAATGACTCCACCAAAATTACTGTCTTTTAGCTCACTTAACATTTATTTATACCACTAGTACAATGCTTACATTTTTTGCAAGTTATAAATGGACGCTTTTCTATCCCTTAAATACAAATTCCTTTTATGCAGGTACTAGTCGGTACTCATTTCTGTATATTCCTCAGGCCTTGCATATTGTCGCCCACATAGTAAGTGCTTTGTAAATTTTTGTTTAATTCCTAAGCCAAATTTAAACAGAGATTGGTTTTGATAAAAATACGAAGCAAACCACCCACCAGAATCACGGAAAGAGGACTATCAGGAGGCCTCTGTTTTATTCCAATTTACTGTGCGACCCTCAAACATTGACTTTGTCACAAGATCCTAAGACTTCTCTCTCCAGAATGGCTTTAACATCTCCTCCAGAAGCTGGTGTGTCTGCGAAGCTTGCCAGGGAGCCCTGATGAAAAGCAACGCGGAGCTGCAAGCATTACTACAAAGACAGGTGTAGTGCTCAGCCCAGCGCCATCCACCAGTGTGCCCTGGGTTTCCAGACATGACTCGCACATGTTGGCCACAGGTTCTCCCAAGTCCCGTACGACTGTGCACAATGCTCGCTGGATGGAGGCCGTCTGGGATTGCAGAGTTTTCCATCCTAAACTTCTCTAATTTTTCAATCACCCACTCTGACATAAGCCTCGTTGTGTTTTGTGTTTATAGCGCGTCTCCTGGGCAGTTTATAGATCTGTTTCTGGCATTTTCCCTCAAATCATCTTGGGAATCACAGAATGCAGTTAGACGGGCAAAAATTCAAGTCAGGGTGTTTAATTTTCTGTCTTGGGATTTCTATATCCTTCTGGTTTGTAGAACTAGTGACAATAAAATGCTGTGATTTTACTCAGTCAATCAATATGCAAATGAAAACCAACTGAGTCTATCAAGTATCTAGATATTAGTGACAGTATTACAAACCACTTGACAGTTCCAAACGGACTTTCATGTACATTATCTAATTTAATTCTTATCACAGTACTGTGAGGTATGTGCCCTGTTTCACAGATTGGAAACAATGGTTCACAGAATTTTTTTTTTCCTTTCTTGGGATCACAGAGCTAGAAAGTGGTTGAGCTAGGATAAAAGTCTTCTGAACCCAAATCCCATGAAGTTTAGCACAGTACGACATACAGGAAATAATCAAATAATTAAAAAATATATCAGCTATCTTCCAGATAAACAATGTAATGCTTTATTTATTTGCAGAACTAAGTTATTTGTAGCATAGTAAATGCTCATTCATATGTCACCAAGTGTGCTTGAGAAAAAGCACAGTTCAGTGAGGGAAAAAAGTCTAAACTGCACTGTATTAAGGCAGTTTTATGACTGATCAGCATGGTTTGTATGATAAACTAAAAAGTAGATGAATAGTAAGTAAAATATGATAAGTAAAAGACAAACGATACTTTTCACCAGGCCATTATTATTGCCTTACAATTACCAAAGTCAAACATTATAATTATTCAAACTATTTTACATATTCTATAGAAAAACTGTCATAGATTTTATAGTGCTAAAGAAAGCTCATTACAGGCTGTGTTTTGTTCAGCCTCCCATAATATGATATTTGGTTTTTCTCAGTGCAGTTATTATTTATAGTATTTCAAATATTGTTCACTATGATGCATTAAAGAATCTGACCTTTAAATATCAATTTATCAATACTAAGCCCAATTTTTAGAGACTGAGGTAATTTCAATGGTAATGATAGCAGTAATATCAATTTCTGGTATTATCTTCTTGACTTTGGGTAATAATCTGGGGTCTTTTTGTGCCTCTATTGTTTTTTCCACATGAGTATCAGCAATAAAGTATGATTTCATTTTTCCCTGTGGGACATAAAGAAAACGTAGAAGTGGAAAATACCCACAGTCTGTTTACATTTCCTGTGTTATGATCACTTCCTAATTAACTGAGGGTCTATTGATGTCTGTTAATCAAATGAAGTTATTTCACCTTCCCTCTACTTTATAATAATTTACTGTTTAAATTTTTGTGGTTTATACTTGAAATTAATCTTAGCTTCTTTTCAGTATATTTTCCTTTCTAACATAAATATCTAAGGATATAAATCAATACATTGCTTTAGCAGTATTTCACAAGTTTTGGTATGTAGTATTTTCATTGACATTCAGTATTAAATGCTGAATGATTGCCATTATGACTTATTTCACTCATAAATTATTTAGACATGTGTCTTCTGATGTTTAAACATACGGGAAGGGAGTAAAGCTATATATTTTTATTGATTTCTATTTTTATTTCAGTGTGATCAATGAGTATCATCTACCTAGATACTGTCTGGTATTTGTGGAGACTTGTGCTCCAATAAAGGTTTAGGTTTTTCATATTTTAAAAACAAGTCAGGAGCTTGGGATTTACATACACACACTACTATATATTTAAGATAGATAACCAACAGGACCTACTGTACAGCACAGGGAACTCTAGTCAATATTCTGTGATAACCTATATGAGAAAAGAATCTGAAAAAGAATGAATATATGTATATGTATAGCTGAACCACTTTGCTGTACACCTGAAACTAACACAACATTGTAAATCAACTATAATCCAATAAAATTTAAAAAAAATAGAAGCACAGGTGTGCTTTTAAAAACTGTGTATTGCCAAATTATACATGGTACTATACATGTTCATTAGATTGGACTTGTTAACTATATTGTTCAAATCTCTTCTAACTTTACTAATTTTTATTTGCCTGATCTATCAGTTTCTGGGAGAGTTATTTAAAATCTTCTACTATCATTCCTTTTAATGGTCTTTACTATTATTTATTTCAATCATACAATTGCCCATGTAAAGTATACAATTCAAAGTGCTTGTAATATATTTATATACTTAGAGCTCTGCAACCATTACTATAATACATTTTAGAACACTTTTATCACCCCCCAAAAGACTTCCCACATTCCTTAGACATAAATCCACATCCCCCAACCCTTAGCCCTAGGGAACCACTAACCTAATTTCTGTTTCTATAGATTTGCCCACTCTGCACACTTCATATAAATGAAATTCTACAACACGTGGTCCTTTGTGTCTCTCACTTAACATGATGTATTTCAGATTTATGCAGGTTGTAGCATGTATTAGAACTTCATTTCTCTTAGTTTGCTGAATAATATTCCATTATATGGCTATACCCTATTTTATTTATCATTCTTCAGTTGATGGACACTTAGGTCATTTCTCCTTTTTGGCTATTGTGAAAAATGCTGCTATGAAGATTTGTGTACAAGTTTTTGTGTAGACATAGGCTTTCATTTCTCTTAGGTGTATATCCAGGTAGGAGTAGAATTGCTGGGTCACACGTATAACTGTATGTTTAGCCTTTTAAGGAACTGAGACTATTTCCAAAAGCAGAAAAGCCATTTTACATTCCTGCCAGCAGTTTACACTCTTACCACATCCGCTCTAACACTTGAAACTAATTGTCTTTTTGATTACAGCCTTCCTAGTAGGTGTGAAGTAGCATTTCATTTTGATTTTGATTTGCATTTCCCAGATAACTAATGACTTGAAGCATCTTTTCACGTACTTAGTCATTTGTATACGTTCTCTGGAGAAATCTCTATTCAGATCCTCTGTCCATTTTTAATTGTGTAATTTTTCTTTCTATAATTGAGTTGTAAGAACTCTTTGTAAATTCTAGATACATGTACTTAATTAGATATATGATTTGTGTATAAAATAGACAACTGATGGGAACATACTGTATAGTCCAGGGAACTCTACTTAATGCACTGTAGTGTCCTAAATGGAGGGGATATATTTATATGTATAGCTGATTCATTTTGCTGTGCAGTAGAAGCTAACACAACATTGTAAAGCAACTATACTCCAATAAAAATTAATTTAAAAAAAAGAAACCAGAAAAAAAAAAGATATATGATTTGCAAATATTTTCTCCCATTCTGTGGGCTGTTTTTGTTTGTTTGTTTCACTTTTTGGTAGTGTCCTTGAAACACAAAAGTTTTAATTTTGGTGAGACTAATTTAAATTAATCTAATTTTTATTTTTTTGTTTGTGCTTTTGTGTCATATCTAATATTCTATTATTAAATATGAGATTTACTCCTATATTTTCTTCTATGAGTTTTACAGTTTTAGATTCTATATTTAGACCTTTGATTCATTTTGAATTAATTTTTATATATGGTATGAAGAATCCAAATGTATTTTTTTGCATGTGGCTATCCAGTTAAGCTATTACCATTTACTGAAAGACTATGCCTTCTTAATTGAATGGTCTTGGCCCACTAGCTGAAAATCAGTTGACTATAAACACATGGTTTTATTTTATTTTTCATTCTATCCCATTGATCTATAGTCTATCCTTATGTAAGTACTATACTCTCTTGATTAACACTGCTTTATTGTATGTTTTGAAATTGGGAAGTGTGAATCCTCCTACCATGTTCTTCTCTTTCAAGATTATTTTCCCTATTTTTGGTTCCCTGAATTTCCATGTGAATTTTAGGACCAATCTGTTAATTTTTGCAAAGAATCCAGATGGGAGTTTAACAGGAACTGCATCAAGTCCAGATGTACTCACTCTGATAGTATTGTCATCCTAACAATATTGTCCTCCAATCCATGAACATGGGCTATCTTACCATTTATTTACGGGTTCCTTAATTTAGCAATGTTTCATAGTTTTCCAAATGTGTTTTACAGTTCTTTTGTTCATTTCATTCCTATTTCATGCTTTTTGATTCTATTGCAAATGGGACGTTTTTCTTAATTTCATTTTTATTTTGTTTATTGCTACTGTATAGGAATACAATTGATTTTTGCATTCTGATCTTGTATCTGGACGCCTTGCTGAACTTGCTTATTACTGCTAAAAGTATTTTCTGGATTTGACAGTATTTTTCATATATAAGAAAATGTCATGTGCAAATGGAGACAATTTTACTTCTTTTCCCATCTGGATGCCTCATATGTCTTTTTTTCCCCCCCTAATTTCCATGGATAGAACCTCCAATACAATGCAGAATATAAGTGGTGAGAGTGGACATCCTCATCTTATTTGTGATCTCTGGAGAAAGCTCTCAGAGTTTCACCACTAAGCATAATGTTAGTTGTGGAGTTTTTTTGTTGATAGCCTTTATTAGGTTGAGGAAGTTCTTTTCTGGTCCTTGTTTTTTGAGTCTGTTTTAATCATGAAAGGGTATGGAATACTGTCAACTGCCTTTCTAATTTGTTTTTAAAACCATCTCAAAATAATCACTATAATTTTAAGTGTTTTACAGTCAAGCATATTTATATTCACTGACTTGTTTACAAATTTTCAAACTTACCACTGCTTCTTGCTTTGGCATTCTTTCTCTTTGGGTTTAATCTTGCTGATGTTCCTAATAGAGAATATCTTTCAACAACATTTTATGAGTTGCAAGCTTTCTCATTCTTTGAGAAATTTTAAAGTCTTTTTTTTCCCTATCACTCTTAAATAATTGTTTAATTGGATATAGAGCTCTAGGTTAACATCTCATTTTCCTCAGAATTTTAAAGATATCATTCCACTGTCTTCTTGTTCCTCTTACTGCTTATGAGATAAGTTGTCATCATTCTTTATTGGTAACTTTATTTTTCTTTTTATTATTTTTAAGATTTTCTCTTTGAAGTTGATATACTGCACCAAATTCAACTGTTGTGTGTCTTTATGTGGATTTGTTTTGTTTGCCCTACTTGGTAGCTAATTTGCTTCCACAATCTGAGAAGTCAAGTCTTTCTTCAATTCTAAATAACTATATCTCTCTGTACTTCTTGAATATTGTGCCTCATCAATTCTACTAATTCTTTCTTCATTTATATTCAATTTTACACATCCATGGAAAAATTTTGTTTTTGCAATGATCATATTTTTATTTCTAATAGTTTTGTTCTTTTTCAAAAAACTTTCTTAGTATTAAAACCTGCCATTACATTAGGTTACTACTTCTTCAACTATTTAAATAATTTTATATTTAAAGAACTATAAAAATACTTATTAATATCTTTTTCAAATTATTCTATTACTGTTTCTTAGTATCTTATAGTCATGCTTGCCTCTGCTAACTCTCCCTTGAAATTATTTCTTTGTATAAAAAAAAAGTATATATATGTATTTTAGGTATCATCTTCAGTGGGAGATTGCTTGCTTGCCTCTGTTAACTCACTGCAAAGATTGTTTTTGTAAACGAAAAATTATATATTTAATATAAATACAGATATATGTGTAATATAAATACAGATATATATATGTGTGTGTGTATATATATATAATATATACAAACACAACACACACACAGAAAGAGATTAACTTCAGTGGGTAACTTACTTTTTCCTTTTTGTGTCCCATGCATCCAGGGGTACAGAATTGTCCTCATGGAGTAACTGAGGTTTTTGTTTGTTTGTTTCCTTAAGCATCAGTCCCACAGGATTCTTTTGGTCTCTGACAAGTTTTTTACTAATTTCAAAGCTTGTTATTTCTGCTTCATGTAGTTACTATAAGTTTTGACCACACACTTGTTTTTGATGGAGACTTGGGTTCTTGATTTTTCTCTCATACAATTACTTAATTCTGTCTAGGACTTGGCAAGTCAGCAACATTTCTTTGCACTTGCCTGGATCTATCTACAGGGATTTCTCTTCTAATGCCCTATCGTGAAGACACTCAAGGCTGTATTTGATAGTCCTTTGGGCATCCCTTCAAGGTTCCGTTTGGATTTGAGTCATCTATTAATTTCTGGCATTTAGACTTAGAGATTTCCTTTTCTATGTGTTTGGCTATGTGTTTTCTTAATTATTTATATCGTACTATATCTAGTATTGTTCCATATTTACAGATGGAGTGATCACAAAAGAGGATTCATGCAAAAATAAATTCCATTTGTTCTGCAGTGATTTAAATTTGAGCATTAAATAGGAGTAATGGCTTCAACAACTATTTCACTCTCTGATTTTATAGTTTCAAGTACATTTTCTACAGTGCCTAACTCCCTACGGTGGCAAAATATGCACAGATATGCACAATATTTTAAAAATACATATTTAATTATATAAAATCTATTATCCAGTATAAATCATTTTTCACATGCTTCTTTTATTCAACAATAGATTTCTGTTTGTTTCAACCTTATAAAATACTACACAGTATTCTAACATATGAGTATGTCAGTTTAGAAATTACCTTAATTTTTTTGTTTTTTTCTTTACTTCAGTAAAAATCCTCTTCCAGATTTTGTTGCATTTATATGTGAATACTTTTCTAAGAATTTTCTTTTTTTTTAAATGATTATAATTTTTATATTAATAATATTATTTGATATAAACAGTTGACATTTTCTTAATCTTAAACATAAAAGCCTCTAAGAATTTTTGCTACATTTGTCTGTAACATAAAATGTAAGTAAATCACAGTGAGCAAGTACGACTTCAAGGAAAGCCCTCTAGCCTCCTACTTCCAATAATTCCAACCAGTTTGTGCCCCTAATCCCTTTGGTACAGAAATCTAGAGCCTCCACTGTTCTTGGAGAAGAGGATATGGTTCCACATCACTTTCGTAAAGTCTCTGAGGAGCAAAGGAATAGGAGACAAGTCAATTTGCTTTCTAACATAGCATGCTACACTAGTTTTGTTTTTGTTTTTTTTTTCTGTCACTATATATTTTTTAACACCTTTATTGGACTATAATAGCTTTACAATGGTGTGTTAGTTACTGCTTTATAACAAGTGGATCAGTTATACATATACATATGTCCCCATATCTCTTCCCTCTTGCATCTCCTTCCCTCCCACCCTCCCTACCTCACCACTCTAGGTGGTCACAAAGCACCAAGCTGATCTCCCTGTGCTACGCGGCTGCTTCCCACTAGCTATCTATTTTACATTTGGTAGTGTATATATGTCCAGGTGACTCTCTCACTTTGTCCCAGCTTACCCTTCCCCCTCCCCATAAACTTAAGTCCATTCTCTAGTAGGTCTGCATTTTTCTTTTGTTTTTTTTTCTTAGATTCCATATATATGTGTTAGCATACGGTATTTGTTTTTCTCTTTCTGACTTACTTCACTCTGTATGAAAGACTCTAGGTTCATCCACCTCACTACAAATCTTTCAATTTCGTTTCTTTTTATGGCTGAGTAATATTCCATTGTATATATGTGCCACATCTTCTTTATCCATTAATCTGTGGATGGACACTCAGGTTGCTTCCATGTCCTGGCTATTGTAAATAGAGCTGCAATGAACATTTTGGTACATGACTCTTTTTGAATTATGGTTTTCTCAGGGTATATGCCCAGTAGTGGGCTTACTGGGTCATATGGCAGTGCTATTTTTAGCTTTTCAAGGAACACCCATACTGTTCTCCATAGTGGCTGTATCAATTTATATTCCCACCAACAGTGCAAGAGGGTTCCCTTTTCTCCACACCCTCTCCAGCATTTACTGCTTGTAGATTTTTTGATGATGGCCATTCTGACTGGTGTGAGATGATACCTCATTGTAGTTTTGATTTGCATTTCTCTAATGATTAATGATGTTGAGCATTCTTTCATGTGTTTGTTGGCAATCTGTATATCTTCTTTGGAGAAATGTCTATTTAGGTCTTCTGCCCATTTTTGGATTGGGTTGTTTGTTTTTTTGATATTGAGCTGCATGAGCTGCTTGTATGTTTTGGAGATTAATCCATTGTCAGTTGCAAATATTCATTTGCAAATATTTTCTCCCATTCTGAGCATTGCCTTTTGGTCTTGTTTATGGTTTCCTTTGCTGTGCAAAAGCTTTGAAGTTTCATTAGGTCCCATTTGTTTATTTTTGATTTCCATATCTCTAGGAGGTGGGTCAAAAAGGATCTTGCTGTGATTTACGTCACAAAGTGTTCTGTCTATGTTTTCCTCTAAGAGTTTGATGGTGTCTGGCCTTACATTTAGGTCTTTAATCCATTTTGAGTTTATTTTTGTGTATGGTGTTAGGGAGTGTTCTAATTTCATTCTTTTACATGTAGCTGTCCAGTTTTTCCAGCACCACTTATTGAAGAGGCTGTCTTTTCTCCACTGTATATTCCTGCCTCCTTTATCAAAGATAAGGTGACCATATGTGCGTGGGTTTATCTCTGGGCTTTGTATCCTGTTCCATTGATCTATATTTCTGTTTTTGTGCCAGTATCATACTGTCTTGATTACTGTAGCTTTGTAGTATAGCCTGAAGTCAGGGAGCCTGATTCCTCCAGCTCCATTTTTCGTTTTCAAGATTGCTTTGGCTATTCAGTGTCTTTTGTGTTTCCATACAAATTGTGAAATTTTTGGTTCTAGTTCTGTGGAAAATGCCAGTCGTAGTTTGATAGGGATTGCATTGAATCTGTAGATTGTTTGGATAGTAGAGTCATTTTCACAATATTGATTCTTCCAGTCCAAGAACATGGTATATCTCTCCATGTATTTGTATCATTAGAGTCATAATTTTCTGCATACGTGTCTTTTGTCTCCTTTGGTAAGTTTATTCCTTGATATTTTACTCTTTTCATTGCAATGGTAAATGGAAGTGTTTTCTTAATTTCACTTTCAGATTTTTCATCATTAGTGTATAGGAATGCAAGAGATTTCTGTGCATTAATTTTTTATCCTGCTACTTTACCAAATTCATTGATTAGCTCTAGTAGTTTTCTGGTAGCATCTTTAGGATTCTCTATGTATAGTATCATGCCATCTGCAAACAGTGACAGCTTTACTTCTTCTTTTCCAATTTGGATTCCTTTTATTTCTTTTTCTTCTCTGATTGTTGTGGCTAAAACTTCCAAAACTATGTCGAATAATAGCGGTGAGAGTTGGCAACCTTGTCTTGTTCCTGATCTTAGTGGAAATGGTTTCAGTTTTTCACCATTCAGGACGATGATGGCTGTGGGTTTGTCATATATGGCCTTTACTATGTTGAGGAAAGTTCCCTCTATGCCTACTTTCTGCAGGGTTTTTATCATAAATGTGTGTTGAATTTTGTCGAAAGCTTTCTCTGCATCTATTGAGATGGTTTTACTCCTTCAATTTGTTAATATGGTGTATCACCTTGATTGAAGATATGTACAATTTATTCAATCTTGATTAAATTCATTCTCCTGCCTTGTTTTTGAATCAAAAGCCTGTTATTTTCACTATGTATGTGAAAAATCAGCAAGAGGTGTCTAAATAAGAAAAAAAACTTCACTTCAGTATTATGCCCCAAACTTTTGCTTTTGCTTTCTTGTATGCACAAGAGATGTAGACCACAAAGAGTATTTTTATGGACCATAGTCTCTCAAACTGAGTGAACAATTTCACTACTTTCCTTCCTACTACAACCAGCCAGCATGCCTGTCTTAAAATTTAAATCAGGGGCTTCCCTGGTGGTGCAGTGGTTGAGAATCCACCTGCTGATGCAGGGGACATGGGTTCGTGCCCCGGTCCGGGAAGATCCCACGTGCCACGGAGTGGCTGGGCCCGTGAGCCATGGCCGCTGGGCCTGCGTGTCTGGAGCCTGTGCTTTGCAGCGGGAGAGGCCACAACAGCGAGAGGCCCACGTAACGCAAAAGAAAAAAAAATTTATATCAGATCATATCTCCGTCAATGGTTTCCCATCTCAGCAAACATAAAACCTAGTCCTTCCTATGAGCCTGAAATGGCCTGCAAATCTAGTCCCTTAATACTTCTTTCTTCTCATCTCTTATTACCATCCTAGCTCATGTCACTACAGCCACTTTGAATGGACTGAATGAGCCATTCACTCCCTAACTTTCCTCAGTACTCTGATCAGAAGTTCCCTTCCATGGCAACCCAACATAAAATAGAAATCAACACACAGTCTCCATTCCCCTGACCCTGTTTTATTTATTTATTTTTTCCCTTTCACAACCCTTGTTAGCATCTGACACTGGATCTATATACTTGGTTATTTGTTTATTGTCTGCCCTCTTCCCATAGAATACACAATCCAGGGGGACAGATTTGGTTTTTCGAGTACTTTTTTTTCTGCTCCTGTAATCTTCAGTGCCCAGAAAATCGCCTAACATATAAAAAGGTTTAATCTGAGAGTTAATAAAGGAATACTACAATATACACTTTTGAAAAACAAAAAAATGCATGTAAACAAAATTTCTTTATTGAGACTATTTACAGGATATACATACATATATATTAAAATTCATATGTACATTTAAATATATTTATTTCATTTAAATACATAAATATATATTTAATATATTAAAATTTTATATATGCATATATACATATATATGTATACATATTATATATACATACACACACATATATATGCTCATTATGTGATCCAGAAGTATGGGCTTATGAATTCAACTGATTAAAAATTCCTAAGTTAAATAATAATGGAGAAAAAGAGCTCTTTCTTCGCAATAATTTCTCCAAAGAACGTTCCATCTTCATCTAATACACGGAGGAAACACAAATAGCCACAATAAAGTCTCATTATCTGAGCCATGCTAATACCCTCTCACAATATGGAAGATAATGGTCCAGGGCAATGATCTCAGTGTAATCCCAGGAAGGAGAATCTATAGGAAGGGAGTATTACTGCATTGAATACTCCAATAAACTAGTCCATGCTGCCTATGAGTCAGAATAAGAATTAAAATGAAGATCAGATGTTAAATATTCTGAAGGTTTTAAGTGATGACGGTTGAGGAAAATAGACATTCTCATGCCTTAATACATCTCTCAGCTATGAGTTATTATTAAGTGTTAGGGGAAAATGCTGTTGAAATACCAGCTGTACTGCCAAAGCATTAAAACTTAAATAACAATAAACAGCAGCAGATGCAAGGAGAAAAATGTAGAAATAAAGTGATTTTTAAACCCCTGATTAGCTAAGAGCTTATAACCTTTATTTAGCATTAATTAGAAAGTAGTACTTTTAAATAAATGGTAGGGTTTTTTGTTTGTTTGTTCTGTTTTGTTCTTTTACATCTTTATTGGAGTAAAATTGCTTTACAATGTTGTGTTACTTTCTGCTGTATAACAAAGTGAATCAGCTATACGTATACATATATCCCCATATCCCATCCCTCTTGTGTCTCCCTCCCACCCTCCCTATCCCACCCCTCTAGGTGGTCACAAAGCACCGAGCTGATCTCCCTGTGCTATGTGGCTGCTTCCCACTAGCTCTCTATTTTACATTTGGTAGTGTATATATGTCAATGCAACTCTCTTACTTTGTCCCATCTTACCCTTCCCCCTCCCCGTGTCCTCAAGTCCATTCTCTACATCTGAGTCTTTATTCCTGTCCTTCCCATAGGTTCATCAGAACCACTGTTTTTTTTTTTTTTTGATTCCATATATATGCGTTAGCATACTGTATTTGTTTTTTTCTTTCTGACTTACTTCACTCTGTATGACAGACTCTAGGTTCATCCACCTCACTACAAATAACTCTATTTCATTTCTTTTTATGGCTGAGTAATATTCCATTGTATATATATGCCACATCTTCTTTATTCATTCATCTGTTGATGGACACTTAGGTTGCTTCCATGTCCTGGCTATTGTAAATAGTGCTGCAATAAACATTGTGGTACATGTCTCTTTTTGAATTATAGTTTTTTCAGGGTATATGCCCAGTAGTGGGATTGCTGGTCATATGGTAGTTATTTTTTTAGTTTTTTAAGGAACCTCCATACTGTTCTCCATAGTGGCTGTATCAATTTACATTCCCACCAACAGGGCAAGAGGGTTCCCTTTTCTCCACATCCTCTCCAGCATTTACTGTTTGTAGATTTTTTTGATGATGGTTATTCTGACTAGTGTGAGGTGATATAAATGGTAGGTTTTTGAGTGAGAAAAATTTTTTTAAAAACTGAAAGAAGAGGTGCATTTTGATAACCAGCTCCCCCAACTCAGGTGGATTATCAATGGCATATGATGGAAAAACATGGAACTTGGAGAGGTAGGTTCACCACTTTCTAGTGCAGGGACTTTAGTTATGAATATATCACACAGTATATCAGGTCAGTATATTAGGCTTGAACTATAAGAAAAATCAGTGGATAACTGCACCTTTCCTCTTTTCTTCAGTTATTTTCATATAAATGTATCAGCAATCTTTGTACTCCTCCCTCACTTGATTAATCTGGTTGTTGACACAAGCCAGAGAACAGCTAATCTATTACTTAGTTTGTCTTCAAGAAAAACAGAGTCTAAGCCAGAGTGAAACAATGAATAAGCAATCAGATTGCCTTCAGAGGCCATTTAAAAAAAATAATAAAGATTCTTGCTGCTCCCTCTTTTGCATATCCACTCCCTACCCTTATCTACTTCACTTCCTACACATTTAGGATAGATAAGCTATACTACAGACAAGTTCAACAAACTGTCTCTTTTATCTCCAAGGGAATAACAGTCAGAATGAAAAATTCTTGGTTTTCATCTCAAAATGAATTTCCCTAGGTCACTCCTGTGACACTTCTCCCTCTGTTTCTACAGATTTATACTTTGTGTGCCTAATTTTCATGGCTCTTGTTTCTATAGATTTATACTTTGTGTGCCTAATTTTCATGGCTCTTTAGGTCATGTGGAAAACACTAGTATTTTCAACAAGAATAATTCAACTGGTACATGGCAGCTGCAATGAACAATTCTCCGTTAACTCTCTTTTATCATTGTACTCTCAAAAAACAAATCCCTGTTGACAGAGAAGTTTAATTTGATTTGGGCACCTGGCTACCATTTATAGAACCCTTGTTATTCCTCTCTTCTGACAGAGTTTGAATTGCTGTGGCTTGGTAAATGTCTCCATCGACTACAAGAGAGATGAATACGAATAATTAATACTTATCTAAATTGCTTCTTGTCAAAATGTTCTTGTCAGAATGTCCTCACAGCTCTATTTCACTTAAATTTGAATGGACCACTTAAGGCACTGAAGTATTCTGCTGTGGGAAAAGCCAAGAAATAAATAAAAATGCCAGTAATGTTTGATTTGACACCAAACATATTAAAAATTAGATGCATTATTGGTAGAGTAAACTTGCTACATCAACAAGAGTACAGTTTTTCCATTGCAAATTAATAGATTATAAAATCAGTAGGCTTTTCATGAAAGCAATTAAGAGAAATGGGGACAGAAACAACTTCAATATTTTAAGAATACTTTGTCTTTAAAACAACTTTCTGTAAAATCACCTAAAATGAAATATAAGTTAACTCTGAGTCCATGAGTTCCGTGGAGTCAAATTCAACTTGAAAACATCTTTCATTTCTATAGCTACTTTATTATATTTATACAAGGCTACAAAAAATTAATTGGGTGATTTAAATGAGGCAACTGTCACATATATTATGAGGTCTGCATGTATGTGTTATGAAGCAATACTGACTATGAGTTTAGCCTTTTACCAATTTATTTAGCCAAGGTTGCTAGCAGTTACTTAATGAGCATGAACACACAAACTCTCAGTAAACCTACAGAAGGAAAAGTGGCCCATGACCTAAAAGGACCCCTCTGTTAGGCCAGGGAGATGATGAAGGATGTTAAGTCACTGGTCCCTGTGTGTGATGCTTGTTTAGGCTGCCAAGGCACGTGTGGCAAATTTGCAGTGTTGGAGTCGGGGTAGTGAAGGTGGCTAGGAAAAAAATCAGTTTTTAAAAAGTCATCTCACAGCATGTATTTTTTAAAAAGGCTGGGAGAAGTACTTTTTCCCAATTAAAATTTAAGAATGTATTCATATCTGCAGCATCTAGTCTTTGACCTCTCAGAACCTGACCTATTCTTTGGCAATCAGTATTAATTCTTTCAGTTTACAGACTATTAGAGTCAGGGGGAAAAAAGGTTAAAAATTATCTGTTGGCTATATGGAATGGTTAAGAGGTAGCAGTTCAAGAATCAGGCGAAGCTGGCTTGCATCCTGGCTCCACCATTAACAAGCTCTGTAGCTTTGGGCAAGCTATTTAAACCCTTGAAGCCCCAGTTTCTTTATCTGTTAAATAAAAATAAATAATGCCTACTGAGAAAGACTTGTAAGGTTAAGTGAAATAAAATAGACATTAATATACTGTAACTCCCTCAGAAGTATTACCTTTTTACACTAGTCAGGGTTTTCAGTTTTAAGCAAATAGAAACTGACTTTGGTTAAATTAAATAGAAAAGAACTGATTTAGCAAGATACCAATAACTTAGAAAATCAACTGAAACAGTAGAGAGCAAGGCTCTGGCAGAAAATCAAGGGAAGCTGGTTATACACACATAGTCTGCTTAGGACACAGGAACTGAGTCTGCTGCTATTGGATTCTTGATGCCACACCACTGGCCTCTCAACAACTCCATATTGGCTGAGAAAAATCTCTAACTGACCCCACTCCTGCATTATTCAAAGCCACAGGCAAGAGAATCTTACTAGGTAAACTTAAGACTTGTACACACATCTACAGACTAGAGAGTAAATAGAGACCCCTTGTGTTTCTATAGTGGGAGATGGGCCTGTCTCCCCATCTTATAACTCCTCCAAAGAGGAATAGAATGGGATATGGGGCACACCACTGGACAGTAAAGCAAGACTCAAAAAATTTCGAAGAATCAATATCAAGCAGAATGCATTCTCTGACCACAATTCCAATTCCATTAAATTAGAACTCAGTAAATAAAAAATAATTTTTAAATAACTTCATGTATCTGTAATTTTTTTAAATGTACAGGTAAAAATAATTCAGCCAAAAAAGAAATCATGATGGAAATTATCAAATTCTTAGAAATGAATGAGAATGAAAATATCAAAACAGGGGATGCAACAAAACTAGTATTTTGAGGGAAATTTATAGCCTTAAAATGCTTATTTTAGAAATAAAGTCTGAATATTAGTGATCTAACTGTCCCGTTAAGAAGTTAAGAAAAAATTGGTAGAATAAACACACTAATGGCAGTCAATGACTAGAAACGATATAACAGGGAGTAAGAATAAACTAAAAATTGGCTACTTGAAATAATTAATAAGATAGACTTCTGATAATATTTATCAACAAGGGAAAGAAAACTCTTAAATAAACAATTTTTAGGAGTGAAAATGTAGATATGTCACAAAATAATAGGGATTAAAAAAATAAGAAAACAAAATCAATAATGTAAAGCTAATAAATTTAATAATTTAGATAAAAGAAATCAATTCCTAAATATTAATACCTTCCCAAATGGACTCAAGAAAGGAATTGAGAGCCAATAAAGTCCTATTCATATTAAAGAAATTGAATCAGGGGTTGAAACTCCTCCTACAAAGAAAATACCATGCTCAGAGGATATAACTGATTTTCAAGGAGCAGGCCACTCTACTGTGTTGCAACTCCTCTAGAATACAGGAAAAGAGGGCCTATTCCTCAACTCATTCTATGAGTCCAGTATCTCGTTAGTACTCAAAGCATAACAAACACAATAGGAAAGCCAATTATGAGATTTTCTCACTCACAATGAGATTTCAACTTCTGTTAAAAAAAAACTACCAAACTGAATGCAGCAAAATACAAAAAGACAATTGCCCATAACCAAGTTGAGTTCACCAAATAAACAGAAAAAGTTGAAATATATCCTCTATGAAGAAAACAACTTATAAAATTTAACTCATATTCATGATAATGCCTTCTACCAAACAAGAATGGAAAAGGACTCCTTCGTCTTAGAAAATGTGTCTACCAAAAATAAGACATCATTCAGTGTGGGAAAGCATTGGAAAAATTCCATTTAGAATCAAGATAACTATATCCTATATCACAACTTTCGTTCAACACTTCCCTGGAGGTACTAGCCAGCACATAATACAAGAAATTTCAAAGAAATGCATACAGATTAGAAAGGAAAACAATACAAATTTATCATGATTTTTAAATGATATAATTATGTGCTCTCAAAATCTCAAAAAATCCACAAATTATTAGAAATCATGAGAACTTAGGAAGAGAGCTAACTATGAGATCAATAAGCAAAAAATCAATTTTATTTGTACATATCCCTCAAGAGTTAGGAAGTGTAATTTGAAAAGGTGACAGCTTTCACAACAGCAATGAAAACCGTATGACACCTGAGAATAACCTAATAAAAGATATGTGAGACCTGTATGCAGAAAATGATAGAAATCTATTAAAAATATATTTTAGAAAACATTGGAGAGATACCAGTTTTGGGATAAGAAGACTTAAAACTGTAAAAACATTAATTCTTGCCAAATATAGAGTCAAGTCAAGTGGAATTTGACAAGCTAATTCTAAACGTTATGTGGAAGAATAAAAGATTGAAAATAGCCAAGACATTCTGAAACAAAAGAAGATAAGAAAATTTCTGCATTAGATATTTAGAAATATTTCTATAAAACTATGAAGTAGGACACTGGGGCAGAGAGAGATAAATTTACCAGTAAAGAAAAGGAAGATGGGACCTCAATATTTATGAAACACTGATATATGAGAGATATATATTGCAGGTCAGCAGAGAAAGGTGGAACTTTTCAGTACGGGGTACTATGACAAATCATTATCCATAAAGGAAAAAAAATAGAAAACAATTCTAGGTAGGCAAAAAATTCAATGTAAAAAGCAAAGCATTTCATTGAAAATATAGGATAATATTTTTATGACTTAGTTAAGAAAGGCTTTTTACATACAATACAAATTCACTAATCTTAAAATAAAAAATATGATAAAAATTAACTATGTTAAAATAATGAATACATGTTCATCAAAAGATATAGAATAGAAAAAAAAAAACTAGCCACAAACTGAGAGAAAATATTTGTAACACATACTCTTTTCTTGACAAACAATTGGAGTCCAAAATCCATAAAGAACCCCTACAAATTAATAATAAAAATAAACAACTAGAAAGTCAAAAGAAAAACTGATATGAACATACATTTCACAGATAAGAAATGGCTAAATATATGAAAAGATGCTTAACCTCATTAGGGAGCAGAGAAATAAATATTCACACCAGAATGAGAAATCTTACATTCAATAGATGGGCAAAAATTAGGAAGTGTGACCATACCAGGTGTTGGAGAGTATTCATATAAATCGCTCTGGGGAGTGTAAATTGTAACTTGTTTAGCATTATCTTCCAAAGTTGAGCACTGCACACTCCACTATCCAAGGATTCCACTCTTTGGCTTATATCCTAGAGCATCTCCTGCCCATGAATACCAGGTGACTGTGCAACAATGTTTATAGAAGCACTCTTTATAGTATCAGAAAACTGAAGGTCACCCAGTGTCCAAAAGAAAAATAGATATAAAATTGTGGTAGAGTCACATATTTGAATATCATAGTAACAATGAAAATTAAAGAAATGTAACTGCATGCAATAACATAGATGAATCATAGAAGCATAATGTTGGACACAAAAGCAAGGCCCAGAAGACTACATACAATATGATACCTTGCTTGTAAAACTGTAAGGCTAAAGTAAAAAAAAAAAAAAAAGATAGTTTAGGCATACATATTAATGCAAGGAAGAATAAACATAAAATTCACAGGGAACATTGGGAAAGCACAGAAGCTATGAAAGAGACTCAGATATATTCAAGATATGATTTTAAAGCTCCATTATGATTTCTCTAAATTAAGTGGCATTATCCAGTAAAAATGTTTCATAATCAAGTAATATTCCTATAACACATTCTTCCCATGCACCCCAGTGTCCTCTCTCTCCTTTTCAGGCTATTGTTGCACCAGGGAGCTGAGGTGGAGACAAAGGTGAATATAACTTTAAATGCTGGAAAACAGTAAGCAAGAAACAAAGAGTTAAAGGAAATATAGTTGGCAAATAAACCATCTGGCATGTGGCTGACTTTGGGCGAATTGTCCTGGAACCATGTAAGAGGAGAAGTAGAGTTATCAGTCAGGGGGCTACTGCAATGTTCCAGGCAAGAAATGACGGTAGCCTGGAAGAGTATAGAAGGGTGGACATGGAGAAAAATGATCAGATTCAAGAGGTGTTTTGTAGTTGTCATCATCTTTGTCATCATTATCACAGTGGTAGCAGTAATAAAAGTAGAAGTATTCTAATCATAGTAATCATCTAATTCAATGGACAGTCCCCAGGTACTGACAGAGCCTAGATCAGGTGAACAGCAGTTTACATCACCCCGGCAACAGGATGCTTAAGTCATTTGGTCTTTGGATCCTGTACTCAATCTCCACAAAGCTGCTGTGACCTCAAAGTTCCTTATACCTTTTTTTCTTCAGTTGCCCCCCTCTCACCATGCTCCCCCATATTTAACTGACTTTCCTGACCCTGACCCTGTCCTCAATGTCCCTACTCAGCTCTGAAACCTCAGAACTGCTGCTTTGCGGTCAACCAACTCTCTTAATCCTCTACCTTTGTTCAGAATATGCCCTTTAACTCTTTACCTTAATGGAATGATTCCCAATCCTGGTTACATACGTGAACTATTCAGGAAAGTTTAATATACTATTGTCTGAGTCCTAACCCTAGACTGTACAGTCATTGGAATTTCATTAAGCATCTTCTGAATTTCTAATGGGCAACCATAGGTGAGAACTATTGTCTTAATTGAAACCTGGATGGATCTCTCTTGCAAACTTCTAGATGACTATCGATCCTTTCACGTCTTCATACCTCAAGGTTGTATTCTTGACCTCCTTGCTTTTCATTGCCTCTTTGAAACCACTACTGATCCTAAACATCCTTGCCCCCAATAAGGCTCAATCCATAGATTTCTTAAGACATGACATCAAAAGCATGATTTACAAAAGAAAAATGGTAATTTGGACTTCATCAAAATCTAAAATTTCCACTCTTCAAAAGACACTATTAAGTACATAAAAAGACAAGCCACAGAGTATGAGAAGGTATTGGAAAATGAAATATCTGATAAAGAATTTATATCCAGAATATATAAACTCAACATCAAATATATAACTCAACATTATAATAAACAATAAAATGACCCAATTTTTTAAATGGGCAGAGGATTTTAACAAATATTTTACCAAAGAAGAGATACTTATTAAATGAAAACAGAAATATACACAAAATCATTAGTCATTAGGAAAATGCAAATCAAAACCTCCACAAGATACCACTACACACCTATAAAAATGGCTGGAATTAAAAAGACAGACCATGCCACAAATTTTTTGTGAAGAGATTTGTGGGAACAAAAACTGGAAAATCACTTTGGAAAACAGATTGGCAGTTTCTTAAAAAATTAAAACAAGTATACAGTTACATGTGACCTAGACATTTCACTCCTACATATTTTCCCAAGAGAAAAGAAGGCATATCTCCATGCAAACACTGGTACAATGTTTGTAGCAGCTTTATTCATAATAAATCCAAACTAGAAATAACTATATGTTCATTAACAGGTGAATAAATAAATTACAGAATATCCATACAAATATCAATAAATATTATTCAGCAATAAGAAGAATGGCTAACCATACATGAAACACATGGTTGAATCTCTAAATAACTATGCTGAGTGAAAGAAACCAGAAAGAAAAAAGAATAGATACTAAACATATTTGTGTGTGTGTGTGTGTGTATAATCCAAATGACTCTATAGTGACAGACAACATAGAGCTGGTTGCCTGGGGAGCGTGGGACAGAGATTACAAAGGGTCATAAAGCGACATTTGGGGATAACGCATATGCTGTATTCATATCCTGTTTGTGGTGATGGTTTCATAAGTGTACACATATGTCAAACCTTATAAAATTATACCCTTTCAACTTCTTCAGTTTATTGTATTTTTGTTACACTTCAATGATGCTATTAAAAATAGTAATTATAGGGCTTCCCTGGTGGCGCAGTGGTTGAGAGTCCGCCTGCCGATGCAGGGGACGCGTGTTCGTGCCCCAGTCCGGGAGGATCCCGCATGCCGCGGAGCGGCTGGGCCCGTGAGCCATGGCCGCTGGGCCTGCGCGTCCGGAGCCTGTGCTCCGCGGCGGGAGAGGCCACAACGGTGAGAGGCCCGTGTACCGCAAAAAAAAAAAAAAAAAAAAGTAATTATATAAGAAAATGACAAGTAGTTCCATTTTAGATATTGGTAAAGATAACCTCAAACTCTAAGTTACCCGATATCCATTAAAACTCAGCTAAAGATATGATGGCTGCCTTTTTCATTTTCCATTCATTCAATCAAGAAATATTTATCAAGGATCCAACATAGAACTGGGGATATAACAGTTAACAAAACAAGTTGCTTGCCTTCATGGAGTTTACATTTTCGTGTAGTGAGTTTGACAGCAAATGAATAAATGTGTGCTATGTCATGGTGACAAATGCTAAAAAGAAAAATAAAGTAGAATCATTATTCCTGATACCATCAAATTTCCTCTGAATTCATTTATTTGCATTCTTTTTACCCTTAGTTGAATTGCTTTTTCAATGCACTTTTGGAATGATGTGATGAACACATACTAAAGGATCCATAAGAAACAATTTCACAGAAGTCATATATAGAAGAAAAATAGGACATAAGTTCACTTCTAATTGATTTTTGCAGTATAAAAAATTTATTTACCAAATACTTATATGGTACTTCATATGTGCCAGACACTGTTCTATATGCTTTATAAAAATGTTCTCATCTAATTCTCATAATGGCCTTATGAGATAGATACTACCATTATCCTCATTTTGAAATGGGTTAAGTTGAAGTGCAGAAAGATTGAGTAACTTGTCCAAACCCCCCATACCTAGTAAATGCTGGAGGTAGACAGCTGCCTACAGAGCCCATGCTCTAAACCATTATTTTGTGGTACCTTCCTTGAAACAAGAAAGTTTTGATAGGGATGACCACATTTTCGATAGATTTCAGCTGTGATGTGTAGAAATAGGCATATTCCAGGAAAAGTGATAAAGCGAAATAATGAAGGTTAAGAAGAAAGGCTGTTGCACAGAAAAAGAACAGTTTGAGCAAAGAACACAAATAGGAATTGCCAACAACATTTGATTTTTCAAACAATATTTAGTAAAAGGGAATAAAACCCATGTGCCAGAGGCAAATCTGGCATGCAGACAGGGGCAGCTTCTCACATTTATGTTACCTGCCTGGCCATTGAAGGCATTATCTTCTCAGTACCTGACGAGGAAGACCATTAACTGCTGGGAATAGAATGATACAAGATCCAGTCCCTGTCCCCAAAAAGCTCCTCTAGGTTCAATTCATTCATTCATTCATTCATTCATTCTTCTATCCATCAAATTTGTTTCAAGTGTCTATTATGTGAAGGATCAGAACAGGCACAGGGCTATGTGGTAAACTAGGCAAACAGTCTCTGCCTTCCTGAGGGTTACATTCAACAACTTTCTACTAGGAGAAGCAAACTCTAATTTACTAATTTAATAATTACTAAATTATATTTCTTATAAATTGTCATATAAGTTCAATTGCTGAGGAGACACAAACACGATCACAATTTAAAGAGTTAAACACTAAGTGTATTAAACATAGGGGATTGAGGGAGCACAGAAAAGAGTCACCAAACCCAACCTTTGTAAGACTGGGGAGATTTGGTGATTGGCAGGAGGGCAGGTGAAAGTCAGGGAAGAAATTTCAAAGAAGCGATCCATCTTAAACAAGTTATCGAGATAAAGAAGGAAAGGGATTGTGGCTTCCATTTTCCTCTCTCCATACTGGCTACAGGGAGAATTATAAAAACAAAAAACAGTTATTTTCTACCCCAAATTATTTTGTTTTCCTGACATATAGGTTTGTCCCAATTTTTATATTCCATTCATCTCCATGTGAATTCGGAAGGGCGTGCAGCTAAATGTGCAGTAATGACACCACCCTTGCACCATCTGTTTCTAATTAGGTAATTCCAGCTCTCCCTGGGTGAATGATTTAGCATGACTCTGCACCCTAATTTTTTAAAGGAGCCTGATTATTTTATGACACAACCAAGCTATACTAAACAAAGCTAACCCATACTCTGTTGATGAAAATATATACCTCTTAGCCATGAACAGTAAGGTTAAATGACTTATGCAAAGTGCATGCACTGACAGCTGGATTCTAGATTTTTTAATTTACCTTTAAACTAAGAGCATGCTCTTTGATAAGTCAAGTCAGAGTTTGCATTTTTGGAGGCCTCTTCCTGTAGAACGATTTCTTTCAGCAGCCTCCACTGTTCATTTTTATGAGTTAAATCCAAGTTGCAAATAAATGGATCTGTCATCATTTCTCAGAATGTGTTGTTTTCAACGTGACCTGCTGATTTTCCCAAGTGCTCACTGTTACTGCGGAGTCATGGTAGCATGGCCCATCAACCCCTTTCGCTTGCTTTTTGGCCACTGAATCCCTTGCCTTTCCTTTGACCTCCACCCAAGTATATAGTCTTGCACCACTCTCTTCTCCAGATGTCTCTACTTTTTTTTTGATTCAAGTCCAAAGTATTTTAACTTGAATTTCTTGACTTATCCCAAGAATAAAAACGCTGCTGGAAAAAAGCCCAATCTTGCACAATGAAATCTAGGTAGCAGCACTCCCTCACGTGCACAGCAACCTCATTGTCATATTTCTGAAAACAGCCCCTCCAATGTTCTTTTACTCCCCGTGGTGCTGTTGAGAGAGTCAAATGAGATCAAGTATGTGAAACTTCTTTGTACGCTGTAAAGATATTTGGAGGGATAACTTTCTATGGCTTTATTCTTTGAATTAGCTCTGTTAATCTCGTAAACAATAAATTCAATGAATGGCTTAGCTTGTTAGATTGATATGGATCGACTGATGGATTGTGACACCTGCTTTATCTACTTGTGTCTCAAGGTATCACCTCCTCTAGGAGCCTACTGTGAACCTTGATTCTCAACGGAGCTGCACAGTAGAATCAGCAGGGAGATTTTTAAAATCCTGACAGCCAAGCCACACATCTCAGAGCAACACATTAGACGTTCTGGAAGCAGGATCCAGGCATCAGGGTTTTGTTTTTAAGCATCCCAAGTGATTCCAGTGTGTGGTGAAACATGAGAGTCATTAGTTTACGTGCCTAAACACCATATGCAGAGCTTGTCATAGCCCTTAGCACATTGTATCAAATCTGTCTGTCCTTGTGTCCATCTGCCCTCCTGGATAATAGCCTCCTCCTTTATTTTATTTACGTCACTTCCTTTCATGTCTAGAGCCTAGCACCATGACTGGTACACACTAAGTGTTCAGTAAATGTTAAATTAAATGGACGAGAACTATAAATTGCTCCAGATTCCTCAGGATGATTTTCCTATTATACTGACCAGGAAAAGGCTCAAAAGTGGTTAGGAAAAGATGACTGGGTAACAGTTGAATTTTTGTTTATTTTGAATATTTAAACTATTGGCTGTGACTTTTAGAAGATAGTTGGAAAAACTATTAAAATTTCATCTCTGACAGAACAACATCTTTTTGATATGCAGTCAGTGTTTAACTTTTAGAGTGAAAGTTATTGAACTGAAAACCACGTGGTGAATTTATTAATAAATTTTAACAATTTTAACAAAAATTTATTAGAGTTCTCTAAAAATAGTTTTCTTTCAGTATTCTAAAACACTGGTCCTAGTACGTTAGTATACTTAAGAATAAACTTGCAACTTTGTTAAAAATTCAGTGTCCTTGGCATTAATCTCAGAATTTCAGATTCAGGAGGTCTGGGATGGAATAAAATGTTTGTTTAGATAGTTTTGGTTTTTTACTGTGCCTGAAGAATATTTTATTCTCTACACAAATTTATACTATCTCAGTCTCTAGTCAATATGTTAGAGAAGCCATATCAGTCAGAGATTACCATTTCAAAAAATAACATACCACTATCAAAATAATAATACCAGAATATCTCTATAGTAAAATATTTTCATGAGCAGTATCACATCAGGGGCCTTATTTTATAAGAAATTAACAAAAGACATCATCATTCAGATGCTCAAATCATATTGTTGGCCATATAAGCTTAAATTAATACAGTCATAACTAGTTAGATCTCTGTCTCCTTTAAAAACATTTCCCTTCATGCCTATGCTCTTGTTATTATACGATCTGGTTTACTCCTAGTTGAAACTGGCTGCCAATGTTGTCAATCCTACAAAAGCAATTATCAGATATACTAATATTCTAAGTTGTGATAACAGAATCCACTCTGCTTACTTTAAGCAGAAAGGCTTTTATTATGAGATTTGGGTGGCTCACAGAATCATCCAGAGGCCAAGGAAACAGATTTTAGGCTAAATTCCAGGAATAACTCCCAGGATCACACTTCCAACCGGCCCACCCAGGAAGCTGATGTGTCTGCCAAAATAAGGAAGCTAGAGATTCAGGAAGCCACTATTAACAGCTCTGTCACAGTCCACTCTGAGAAATGGAGGCATCATATCCACCGGTTGTCAGGTCCAAACCAAAATCTTTCCCAGGTGCATGTGATTTCTAGAAACCAAATTCAATGTTTGTTCCCAGCAGGAAGGGATTCCACCTTGGAAAGTGGGATTTACATTGTAGGGAACTACACAAGTATAGACATGGTGTACCAAAGTTTTGAGGTAGCTGATGCCCCTGTACCAGATAGGCCATTAAAATAATTAACTTCTTGCATCCCAAAACACTCGTATATGCTTTTTGCTTTTTGTTGCAATATCCTCAAATAAAACATAAAAATTTCTAGTGTTCCTCTAAGCATCTCGGCTGCTTCAAAATCAATGATTGCAATATTTTTAGTTTCACTTGGACTATTCATTTCACCCGCAGAGATGCATTTATTTTCTGGTTTTATATGGGTAACAAAATGGATTTTGATAGAAATGTTTGAGAGGCTCCATGTAGATACAGTTTAGGCTGATACTTCACCTTTGAAAGTATACAGATTTTTTTTCTTATTTCGTGAGTATACTAAAATGTTTAATTCTTGGGAGGAAGTAGGAGACAAAAAACTTGCCTAGGGGCTGGGCTGGAAATAGAATAGTCAATGTCATTTAATTTAATAATGTATACCTATGGAAAGAAGGAAAAACTATGTCAAATGTGACATGATTACCAACATTATCCTATGTTCACCAGCATACAGGTATGATCCATAAATAAAAACATGAGAGAAAGAGAGAGAAAGAGAGAGAGGAAGGAAGGAAGGAAGGGAAGAAGGAAGGAAGGAAGGGAGGGAGGGAGGGAGGGAGGAAGAAAACAAAGAAAAGGCTATTTACCTTAGTTTAGATAAAGCCACCTGACATTTGGGATGGATGCCAAATAAAGCAGTAGACAAAATTCAGCCAAATTTGACAATTACATAAAGCAGCAAGAGTTTCCTTTAAACAAAAAGGGAGGTGGCTTGAAATTAATACTGGGCTTATTAGCTCATTGCCTCTCTCTCGTGTGAATTATCTAGTACAAATACAATGCATGTGCAGAGCTTCTAGGAGTCCATTATCACTTGCTATTGGAATCTCTGCATGTGCACTTAATGAAAACTTTCCAAATCATCTCATGAAACACAATTTGCTCAAACTTCATTTTTGGTGAAAGTTTTTTTTTTTTTTTTTCTTCTTTGTTGTGTCATCTGGTCAAGACTTTAAAGAAGCCAAAAATCTTTATTCCCAGTAACCTTAGTCTCCCTATCTGGGAGCATAACTAGCCTCTTTGCTCTTACCTAGGGGACCAGGATCTTTATACAGTTACCTTATCTCTCATTACAAATGTATTACATAATTTAATTCATGCTAAGAAAAAAAAAATGACTGATAGTTTATGGTTCGATATCCTATCAGGAGCTAACAGAGCCAAGTCTTACACTTAAAAAAAAAAAAAGGACACTAATGGTAGTCCAGGGCATCACGCGATAAACAGAAGGATTTTAATATGGGTTAGGAGAAAGATGAATATACACATATAAAGAATACATCTCTCCATTTACATGTGAAGCTGAATGTGTCTGTAAAAGAATACATGTAATGCAATTGCCCTTTCAAAAAGTCTTAAGCCGCATCTTTTTCATAACAAATAATTCATAAAGTAACCCCCTATTTCCATACCCGCCCCCCAGTCACTAACTCAACTCAAACCAATACTACATATAATAGTAAGACAAAAAGCCTCCAGATGGGATTCCAAGTTTCCAGGGCTTCCATATCACCACCACAGTCATCTTCTAAAAATAAATATTATGTTTGGTCACTTCTCAAAATTCTTTAAAGATTCCCAGTTACCCAAAGGATAAAGCCCAGATTTCTTACAATGAAATAGCAGACTCTAATTAATATAACCACCGCCTATGCAGGCCCTATTCAGCCACAGGTCCTAGGGATTTTTCACTCCAAAGATTCAGCCCTGCCCAGGTTTAGAACTGATCCTGCATGAGCCAGTTATGCCTTTTAGGAGGACAGGACTGTTAGGGTCTGGAACTAGTCCTGCTGCCCTAAGATTGGTGTTCTGCTCTGTTCCCTCCAATAGGTCAGATTCTTTAGCATGTTGACTCCAACTCAGATAACACCAACTGAGCCTTGTGAAGCCGACAGTATGGGTAATTTCCTGAATCCTAGCCCTACCTGTTCCAAGATTACTCCAACTTTACTAGTTTGTACCTAAGAGATCCTAATATGCTTTTGGCGTACTCCACATCAGTTATGGCTCCACAGTCTAGCCACTGATTCTTTAATACAACATGATGCTCTTTTGTACATCAACCCTGGCCCCTGTTACATGCACTTCTTAGGTTTTCCTTACCTTTGGCCAATCATCCAACCTCTACCAACCTTTCAAACGCCACACCTATGAAATCTTCATTAAAACCCTAAAGCTTGCTCCCACTTGGCACACGTTTTGATTATAGAACTTCTCAGGCTGCGTTGTAATTTTTTTGTTCTCACATATGTTTACCCCAAGAAGACTGAGACCTCCTTAAGGACTAGCTTAGCCCTTAACAGCTCCTTCCTCACTCACAGCTGAGACCATATGTGCCCTATAAAAATGTCCCTGGGGCGCCTCCAACATTTCATGGACTATGTCCAGGATCCACTCCCACTCTTTTGTCCAAATCCCTTGTCCTAGTCTAGTACTCACTTGCCTCATATCCAAATGCCTTATTCTTGGATTAAATGGTGGGTTCTTCCCCTCTGCTTTGCCTCCTAAGGTTGAGCCCTTAAACTGTCTTCCTGGCTTTTGGTTTTGGTTCCAACCTTGGAGCTACTTGAGCAACTTGCTCTTGCACCCACTGGCCAGAAACACACCAGACTGTGTCCAGTCCAGCCTCTAGAGACTCTAACTTAGGTCCTGCTTGTTCAAGTAGAGAGTTTGGACAAAATAAATTAAGATGTTTGAGTTTTACTGAAGCAGTTCCTAATGAAAGCTTCCTCCTCACAAGGAGCAATTATTGATTAATGTCTTGAAAAGTAGGGATGAAAAGATATCTGCACTGCAACCCATGATTTCAAGCCAAGCCAAGGGCTCTAGAGGTTCCACAGATGAAACCTGAAGTGACATGAGGTAAAAACAAAGACCATATCAAATATTAATTTATTAAGTGAAAAAGAGGACCACAATATGAACAGTCATAGAAATACTTTAATCATCACCTCATCCTTCATACCTCCCACCCCTTCGTACTGACTTTTCTAAGTTTCTCAAGCATATTATGGTTTTCTCATGCTGTTGAGTCTACTTTAAACTCTACTTCATAGGGTCTTGCTTCTACTTCTTTTTCCCCCATCATCATTTTCACCTTTCAGGTTTTAGATAAATACCATCTCCTCCTGGAATCCTTTTCTGACTTCCTTATTGCACACAGGACTCCTCTCATTAAAGACATTTCTTATTAGTTTGTTTGCAACTCCCATGAGACTTTAAACTCAGTTAAGACAGGGATTGTGAATCTAGGTACCAGAGTATCTAATATAGGATGTTCATTTAATTTATGTTCAGTAAAGTATTCATTCCATGAATGAATGGACAACCCTTGCTATCTCTTTAGATATGATGTGGCTGGTTACAGGCGGAAGGATGGCATGTGTACAGATGAAGCTAAAACAGATTGGAGGAACAATGGGAAGGTGGGGGAGAATAGGCAAAGACCACTGATTTGGTGAAGACACTAAGCAGAGACTGATGAGTGGCAGAAGACGTCATGGCCAGAAGAAATTGTTGATATCAAAAGGTATAGCTGAGAGAACAGAAGGCACTGGTAGATGGGAACACAGCAATAATGAACCTTGGATCAGGCAATGTTCATGAATGTAGTTAGGTAGTTAACCTTAGAGGTATCTTTGGGAAAGCAACATGTCCAAAGTAATGAAAGTGGAAAGTCAGGACACTTCAGTAATCCTGTAGGGAGCCCACAGGTGCAATACAGAAAGACTGGGAAATTACACAGATCAGCAGTGTCTGTGTACAGGAATGGGAGGGGGAAAGGAAAACATCCAGTTATAATAACTCTGTCAAAAGATAGTGATTTCATGTTAAGAGCAAGTTAGAAGTCCAGTCATTAGTGTTGTACAGAGGCAACACCATGGAAACTCATCTTCCTGCTTTTCCTCTTTTCCTTGGTATATGCTGGACACAGAAGCCTGAATTATCCTTTTAAAATATAAATCAGATCCCATTACTTTCCTGCCTAAATGCTTCTAATGGCTTCCCATCATACCTAAGACAAAGTCCAAAAACTTACTAGGGCATACAAGACCCTTCATGATCTGACTCTTGCCTACTTCTCTGACTTTATCTTACAATACACTTCCTCTTCCAATCTCAGCTCCCTCCAGTCATCCTTACTCTCCTCTATTCCTCAGAAATATCAAGTTGGTTCCTGCCTCAGGGCCATTACACATACTGTTTTCTCTATCTAAAATTCTTTTCCCTAAAAATATCTGAATGACTTGCTTTCTAACTTCCTACATGTCTTCAAGGAAAAGTCCTCTCCTCAGAGAGAGCCCTGCTAAACTAAATATCATGCCACACTTACTCTTTATCCCCTATCATGCTTAATTTTTATAGTCCTTAACATTTCTTAACATCACACTATGTATTTATTTTGTATCTATTCTCCCAGTAGAATGTAAGCTAATGAGAGCACAGACCTTGTCTATTTAGATGATTACTCTATCTTCAGTACCTGGTACTGTAGGTACTCAATAAATATTTATTAAACACCGATATAAGTTTTCCTACTTCTTCCACTGCCAATTTGGTTGTTTTCCTTTTCTTCCAATGCTGCATTTGGAAAGGGATAATCATGATTTTTTTAAAAACTCATTTCTCACTTTAAAGAGATTCCACAGGAAAACAGCAGCATCCTAAATCTAAATATTTGCACAAACTCTCCCCCAAAATCTATAAGGTCGGGGCTTCCCTGGTGGCGCAGTGGTTGAGAGTCCGCCTGCCGATGCAGGGGACACGGGTTCGTGCCCTGGTCTAAGAAGATCCCACATGCCGCGGAGCGGCTGGGCCCGTGAGCCATGGCCGCTGAGGCTGTGCGTCTGGAGCCTGTGCTCCACAACGGGAGAGGCCACAACAGTGAGAGGCCCGCGTACCGCAAAAAAAAAAAAAAAAAAAATCTATAAGGTCAAAATAAAGAGCACAAATAAAACCACACATGAGCTGTGCTTTCAGCCATATTAGGAGATGGCAAAGACCATGAATTTCAAATCCCTGTAAATAGAGACATAAAACTGATATTCCAACAGAACTCCCACTGGAATGCCCACCATGGCTTCCAGCCTGTGGATGCAAACACTGGCAGAGGGAGTTTTAAGAAGTTGTAGAAAAGAAGAGAGGAAGCAGTTGTAGACAAATGTAAAGCACAAAAAATCCTTGCTATGAAAAGAAAGACTATCACTATGTACTAAACTACAGGTCTGGTTTGACAGTTTACAGCAACAGCTATAGGGAGGCATCTTGAAAGGGAGCAAGACCCAGAGGAGGCAGCACTGAGAATAGGGGGCTTATAAGGATAAGGAGGCAAAGACAGAAGGGTACCTTTGTGCAAGCAGCAGTAAGACGAAAATAAAGAAATAAGAGAAATATTAAGGATCCTATAGAAACAAAATAGAATCACAAAACATGCCAACCTCTACCCACTCCTACCACCAACAGTGTCATCCATTAAAGAAATTATGCTTCACTATTCTGAGAGAAAGGTTGCTATTGAACTAGGATGTCTATTTATAACATTGCTATTAGTACAGAAAAAAAAAAGCAGTCGAACTGCATGCAAAACTACTGTTGTAATAACTCAGAAAATGTGAATCAAATTATTTTACTGGATAAAAATTTCTAAAGCAAGCAAAAAAACATGAAGTATTGTACCACAACTCTCCAAGCTGAATTAAAGAAACTCAAACAACCATTTAGAGACTTAAGCCAGAAATATAAAAACCAATGGCAATATCAACAAAATATCAGAAAAACAGGTAACATCAGTTGTATGGTTTCCTAAAAGACATTAAGGTAAAAGACAAAATGATTTCACAAATTGAGAATAAATTCAAGTACCAAAGGAAGATTTGAATGGAATTTGAAGGAAGATATAATAAGGAGCACTGACGAAAAACAAAACAAAACAAAGAAGTACAAGAGAATGAAAATAAAACATGGAAAGCATAAAAATGGTCCAGTGAAAAAGTGGCTGAAATGGAAGACAGCAAAAGAGAAAAAACACGCATGCAACAAATTCATGGACCATACCAACATTTAATATAATAATATGAGAAAACTTTCTACAAATAAGAGAAAACCTGTATCTATCTATTGAAAGAGCTAACCATGAAGATATCAGGAAAATTGATCCGGAATGATCAATTGTAAAACAGATTCCAGTAAACTCTAAAACTTATTTAAAGAAAAAGAAATTCTTCAGGACCTTCAGGACAAAAGAAAAAAAAAAAACTTACATGGGCAATAAAATTACACTGGCAGAAGGCTTCTCAAAAACAACATGCAAAGCATAACACTAATGGTACAGCATTTTTAGGAATTCATGAAACAAAAATGTGAACCAAGGATGTTTTCAATTATAGCAGAACTCTTCTTCAAGTATCACAGAGACAGAAAACAATTTGAATATGTAAGAGACAAGGTAATACTTTATTCACAAACTCTTTCTGAAAAATCTATGGGAGAAACGGCTTTATCTAACTAAAATATGATTGGAGAAACTTTGTAAAAGGACTGAAAGTGAGAATTAAATATGTATGAATGCAGATCTAGAATGAAAACAAGGATGAGTCCATGGCTGCAAGAACAGTATAAAACTGTTATATGTTCTAATAAAGTAGCAAGTAGAATATGATCATTGAGTGGGAGCCAAATATATAATTTAAAATTTATAAACTAAACAATAAATGAGGAGTACGTCTACTATAAAAGATATGGATAAAAAACTAGCCATTAGGAAAATAAAACAAAAATTCTTCTTAAAATATTTTTAAAAAGATAAAAAAGACATCCTTCATAGAGAAAGAAACATAGTACAATATATGTGCTGAAATTAAAACAAAATTAGCACATACAAGAGGAATTGAGACCTAATATTATCAGTCAAATCAATAAATGTGAAAAGGATTAACTCACCTATTGAAAGAAAAGTGTTTTCAATTTGACTCATTAAGTAAAACTGACCTCTATGATATATAAAAATGACACTTAAAGGGATTCCAAAAGGCTAAGAGATGAGCAAAGTACAAACAAATGAAGTATAAATAGAAAGAAACACACAAATCATAGAAGACTTTAATATATCACTCCCAGGACATGACAGGTGAAGTGGACACAAAATAAGAAATTTAAACAACATAACCAATAAAGTAGATTCTATTAATATATAAAGAATACGTCTTCTTCTACCACCTGGTAATACAAATATCCCTTCTTCTCAATGACACAGGATATATTTACAAATATTGATCATGTATTAGATCACAAAGAAAACATCAATAAATTCATAAAATAAAAAATTAGCAATAACACTCTAATGCAATAAAATTAAAAATTATAAACAAATTCAAAATCAAAAGGACCTTCGCCTGTAAATTTTAAAACCTATTAGAAAAGATTTTGAGTAGAAAATGAAATACAAATAGAAATTATAGATATTCTGAAAAATAATGATAAAATTACAACATATCAGAATCTATGGGTTACAATTTAAAAAGTGATGAAAGCAAAATGTATCACCTTAAACATCTTTAACAATAAAATGAAACAATGAAAATGAAATAAACTCAACTCAAAAAGCTAGAAAGGACAAGTCAAAGTAAACAAAGAAAGCTCAAGAAGAGAAGATTGGTTTGATATAGGGGAGTAGAAGGACGTGGGCTCACTCCCTCTTGTGAGATCACCAGAATCACAACTAACTGCTGAACAGTCTTCGACAGGAAGAAACTGGAATTCACCAAAAAAGATATCCCACATCCAAAGACAAAGGAGAATCCACAAAGAGATGGTAGAAGGGGTGCAATCACAAAAAAGTCAAATCCCATAACCACTGGGTAGGTGACTCACAAACTGGAGAACACTTATACAACAGAAGTCCACCCACTGGAGTGAAGATTCTGAGTCTCACGTCAGGCTTCCCAACCTGTGGGTCTGACAACAGGAGGAAGGAGAAATTACTAGATAATCAGACTTTGAAGGTTAGTGGGATTTGATAACAGGATTTTGACAGGACTGGGGGAAACAGAGACTCCAACTCTTGAAGGCACGCACAAAATGGGGTGCACATCAGGACCCAGGGAAAGGAGCAGTGACCCCATAGGAGATTGAACCAGACCTACCTGCTAGTGTTGGAGGGTCTCCTGCAGAGGCAGGGGGTGATTGTGGCTCACCATGGGGACAAGGACACTGGCAGAAGAAGTTCTGGGAAGAACTCGTTGGAATGAGCCCTCAGAGAGTCCACCATTAGCCCCACCGAAGAGTCAGGTAGGCTCCAGTGTTGTATCGCCTCATGCCAAACAACCAACAGGAAGGGAACCCAGCCCCACCCATCAGCATACAAGCAGATTAAAATTTTACTGAGCTCTGCCCATCACAGCAACACCCAGCTCTACCCACCACCAGTCCCTCCCATCAGGAAGCTTGCAGAAGCCTCTTAGATAGCCTCATCCACAGGGACAGACAGCAGAAGCAAGAAGAACTACAATTCTGCAGGATGTGGAACGAAAACCACATTCACATAAAGACAGACAAAATGAAAAGACAGAGGACTATGTACCAGATAAAGGAACAAGATAAAACCCCAGAAAAAAAAACTAAATGAAGTGGAGATAGGCAACCTTACAGAAAAAGAATTCAAAATAATGATAGTGAAGATGATCCAGGACCTCGGAAAAAGAATGGAGGCAAAGATCAAGAAGATGAAAGAAATGTTTAACAAAGACCTGGAAGAATTAAAGAACAAACACCTAGAAGAATTAAAGAACAAAGAGAGATGAACAATACAATAACTGAAATGAAAAATACACTAGAAGAAATCAATAGCAGAATAAATGAGGCAGAAGAAGGGGTAAGTAACCTGGAAGACAGAATGGTGGAATTCACTGCCGTGGAACATAATAAAGAAAAAAGAATGAAAAGAAATGAAGACAGCCTAAGAGACCTGTGGGACAACATTAAGTGCAACAACACTGGCATTATAGGGGTCCCAGAAGAAGAAGAGAGAGAGGAAAAGGACCTGAGAAAATATGTGAAGAGATTATAGTCAAAAACGTCCTTAACATGGCAGAGGAAATAGCCACCCAAGTCCAGGAAGGGCAGAGAGTCCAAGGCAGGATAAACCCAAGAAGTAACACGCTGAGAAACACAGTAATCAAACTGAAAAAATTAAAGACAAAGAAAAATTAGTAAAAGCAACAAGGGGAAAACGACAAATAAGATAAAAGGGAACTCCCATGAAGTTAACAGCTGATTTCTCAGCAGAAACTCCATAGGCCAGAAGGGAGTGGCACAATATCTTTACAGTGATGAAAGGGAAGAACCTACAACAAAGACTACTCTACAGAGCAAGGATCTCATTCAGATTCCACAGAGAAATCAAAAGCTTTACAAACAAGCAAAAGCTAAGACAATTCTGCACTACCAAACCGGCTCTATAACAAATGCTTCCCTAAGTGGGAAACACAAGAGAAGAAAAGGACCTACAAACACAAACCCAAAACAATTAAGAAAATGGTAATAGGAATATACATATCAATAATTACATTAAATGTGAATGGATTAAATGCTCCAACCAGAAGAAACAGGCTCACTGAATGGATACAAGAACAAGACCTGTATATATGCTATCTACAAGAGACCCATATCAGACCTAAGGACACGTATAGACTGAAAGTGAGGGGATGGAAAAAGATATTACACGTAAATGGAAATCAAAAGAAAGCTGGAGTAGCAATACTCATATCAGATAAAATAGACTTTAGGGCTTCATTGGTGGTGCAGTGGTTGAGAGTCCGCCTGCCGATGCAGGGGACATGGGTTCATGCCCTGGTCCGGGAAGATCCCACATGCCACAGAGCAGCTGGGCCTGTGAGCCATGACCGCTGAGCATGCATGTCCGGAGCCTGTGCACCGCAATGGGAGAGGCCACGACAGTGAGAGGCCCACGTACCGCAGGAAAAAATAAAATAGACTTTAAAATAAAGACTGTTAGAAGACACAAGGAAGGACACTATATAATGCTCAAGGGATCAATCCAAGAAGATATAACAATTATAAATATATATGAACCCAACACAGGAGCACCTCAATACATAAGGCAAACACTAACAGCTATAAAAGGGGAAATCGACAGTAACACAATAATAGTGGGGGCCTTTAACACCTCACTTACACCAATGGACAGATCATCCAGAGAGAAAATTAATAAGGAAACACAAGGTTTAAATGACACAATAGATCAGATAGATTTAATTGATATTTATAGGACATTCCTCCTGAAAGTGGCAGAATACACTTTCTTCTCAAGTGCTAATGAAACATTCTCCAGGATAGATCACATCTTGGGTCACAAATCAAGCCTCAGTAAATTTAAGAAAACTGAAATCATATCAAGTATATTTTCTGACCACAAAGCTATGAGATTAGAAATAAATTACAGGGAAACAATGTAAAAAACACAAACACATGGAGGCTAAACAATACGTTACTAAATAACCAACAGATCACTGAAAAAATCAAAGAGGAAATCAAAAACTACCTAGAGACAAATAACAATGAAAACACAATGAACCAAAACCTATGGGATGCAGCAAAAGCAGTTCTAAGAGGGAAGTTTATAGCAATACAATCCTACCTCAAGAAACAAGAAAAATCTCAAATACACAATCTAACCATACACCTGAAGGAACTAGAGAAAGAAGAACAAAACCCAAAAGTAGTAGAAGAAAAGAAATCATCAAGATCAGACCAGAAATAAATGAAATAGAAACAAAGAAAACAATAGCAAATATCAATAAATCTAAAAGCTGGTTCTCAGAGAAGATAAACAAAATTGATAAACCTTTACCGAGATTCATCAAGAAAAAAGAGGGAGAGGACTCAAATCAATAAAATGAGAAATGAAAAAGGAGAAGTGACAATGGACACTAAAGAAATACAAAGCATCATAAGAAAGTACTGCAAGCAACTCTATGCCAATAAAATGGACAACCTGGAAGAAATGGACACATTCTTAGAAAGGTATAACCTTTCAAGACTGAACCAGGAAGAAACAGAAAATAGGAACAGACCAATCACAAGCACTGAGATTGAAACTGTGATTAAAAATCTTCCAACAGGGCTTCCCTGGTGGCGCAGTGGTTGAGAGTCCGCCTGCCGATGCGGGGGACGTGGGTTCGCACCCTGGTCTGGGAAGATCCCACATGCCATGGAGCGGCTGGGCCCATGAGCCATGGCCACTGAGCCTGTGCATCTGGAGCCTGTGCTCTGCAACTGGAGAGGCCACAACAGTGAGAGGCCCGCGTAGCACCAAAAAAAAAAAAAAAAAACTTCCAACAAACAAAACACCAGGACCAGATGGCTTCACAGGTGAATTCTATCAAACATTTAGAGATGAGCTAACACCTACCCTTCTGAAACTCTTCCAAAAAATTACAGAGGAAGGAACACTCCCAAACTCATTCTACGAGGCCACCATCACCTTGACACCAAAACCAGACAAAGATGCTACAAAAAAAGAAAATTACAGATCAATATCACTGATGAAGATAGATGCAGAAATCCTCAACAAAATACTAGCAAGTAGAATCCTACAACACATTAAAAGGATCATACACCATCATCAAGCAGGATTTACCCCAGGGATGCAAGGATTCTTCAATATATGCCAATCAGTCAATGTGATACACCATACTGATCTGAAGAATAAAAACCATATGATCATCTCAATAGATGCAGAAAAAGCTTTTGACAAAATTCAACACCCGTTGATGAAAAAAACTCTCAAGAAAGTGGGCATAGAGGGAACCTACCTCAACAGAATAAAGGCCATATACGACAAAACCACAGCAAACCTCATTCTCAATGGTGAAAACCTGAAAGCATTTCCTCTAAGATCAGCAACAGGACAAGGATGTCCACTCTCACCACTATTATTCAACCTAGTTTTATAAGCCCTAGCCATGGAAATCAGACAAGAAAATGAAATAAAAGGAATACAAATTGGAAAAGAAGAAGTAAAACAGTCACTGTTTGTAGACGATATGATATTATACATAGAATATCCTAAAGATGCCACCAGAAAACTACTAGAGCTAATCAATGAATGTGGTAAAGTTGCTGGATACAAAATTAATACACAGAAATCTCTTCCATTCGTATACACTAACAATGAAAGATCAGAAAGGGAAATTAAGGAAACAGTCCCATTCTCCACTGCAACAAAAAGAATAAAATACCTAGGAATAAACCTATCTAATGAGGTAAAAGACCTGTACTCAGAAAACTATAAGACAGTTGATGAAAGAAATCAAAGGTGACACAAACAGATGGAGAGGTATACCATGTTCTTGGATTGGAAGAATCAGTATTTTGAAAATAACTATACTACAGACTATAGTTAAGCGATCTACAGATTCAATGCAATCCCTATCAAATTACCAATGGCATTTTTTACAGAACTAGAACAAAAAAAATCTTAAAATTTGTCTGGAGACACAAGAGACTGGGAATAGCGAAAGCAATCTTGAGGGGAAAAAAAACAGAGCTGGAGGAAACAGACTCCCTGACTTCAGGCTATACTACAAAGCTACAGTAATCAAGGCAATATGGTACTGGCACAAAAACAGAAATATAGATCAATGGAACAGGATAGAAAGCCCAGAGATAAACCCACACACCTATGGTCAACTAATCTATGACAAAGGAGGCAAGGATATACAATGGAGAAAAGACAGTCTCTTCGATAAGTGGTGCTGGAAAAACTGGACAGCTACATGTAAAAGAATGAAATTAGAATACTCCCTAACACCATACATAAAAATATATCTCAAAATGGATTAAAGACCTAAATGTAAAACTGGACCCTATAAAACTCTTAGAGTAAAACACAGGAAGAACACTCTCTGACATAAATCTCAGCAAGATCTTTTTTGACCCACCTTCTACAGTAATGGAAATAAAAACAAAAATAAACAAATGGGACCTAATGAAACTTAAAAGCTTTTGCACAGCAAAGGAAACTATAAACAAGACGAAAAGACAACCCTCAGAATGGGAGAAAATATTTGCAAATGAATCAATGGACAAAGGATTAATCTCCAAAATATATAAACAGCTCATGAAGCTCAATATTAAAAAAACAAACAACCCAATCAAAGAATGGGCAGAAGACCTAAATAGACATCTTTCCAAGAACACATACAGATGGTGAAGAGGCACATGAAAAGATGCTCAACATCACTATTATTAGAGAAATCCAAATCAAAACTACAATGAGGTATCACCTCACACCAGTTATAATGGGCATCATAAGAAAATCTACAAACAACAAATGCTGGAGACGGTGTGGACAAAAGGAACTCTCTTACACTGTTGGTGGGAATGTAAATTGATACAGCCACTATGGAGAACAGTTTGGAGGTTCCTTAAAAAACTAAAAATAGAATTACCATATGACCCAGCAATCCCACTACTGGGCATATACCCAGAGAAAAACATTTTTCAAAAAAGACACATGCACCCCAATGTTCACTGCAGCACTATTTACAACAGCCAGGTCATGGAAGCAACCTAAATGCCCATCGACAGATGAATGTATAAAGATGATGTGGTACACATATACAATGAAATATTACTCAGCCATAAAAAGAAATGAAATTGGGTCAGTTGCAGAGACATGGATGGACCTAGAGACTATCATACAGAGTGAAGTCAGAAAGAGAAAAACAAATATCATATATTAATGCATATATGTGGAATCTAGAAAAATGGTATAGATGAACCAGTTTGCAAGGCAGAAATAGAGACACAGATGTAGAGAACAAAGCAGGGAAAGTCGGGCGGGGGTGGTGGTGGGATGAATTGGGAGATTGCGATTGACATATATACACTAATATGTATAAAATAGATAACTAATAAGAACCTGCTGCATACAAAGTAAATAAATAAAATTAAATTAAAAAAAGAAAGCGCAAGAAAAGACATAATAATAAAGCAAAAATTAATGAGATGATAAGGAAAGGGGAGAAATAGAGTAATGTAGATTAAATTAACAAACAAAAACCTGGATTGTTAAGGGAAAAGATATAAAATAAGCACATCACTAGCAAATTTAACTAAGGGAAAGGGAGAGAACACCCATACACAAACTAAGAAATTCCATTCGAAAAAAAATTTTGATACAGAGAAAAGTTTAAAAAGTCATGGCAGACTATTTTTCATATGTCAATGCAAATAATTAGAAAACCTAGATGAAACAGATAATTTCTTAGGAAAATACAATTTGCGAAAAGTATCTCCAGGACATAATAAAAGATTAATATGGTCAATTTGCATAGAAGAAATAAGAAAGCTGTCAAAGAATGACTCCACAAAAATGTAACAGGATTGGATAGTTTCCTAAGAAAATTGTACCAACCATTTAAGAGAACGGTATTGAGCAAAGCATTCTGCCAAGAGCCCTGCACTTTATTGCTGGGTGTGCCAAGAATATAAGACTCTGACCACTCTTTACCTGGGCCATTTCTCATGACTGTGTCTGGAATGACCAACTTTGATGAAAGAAGTAACTTCTTCTAGACAAAGAACAGGTTTGTTTCTGCTTAATTATAAAAGCGATGGATCTACCTAGCTCAGTGTTTGTCTCCTATAACCTAACCCACTGTGATTGCAGGCATCCATCTGAACCCATCAGCATTGCCCTGTGGGACTTATATAACACTGATGGGAAAATGAAACTCTAGCTGCTGCTTCTAGCAATAAAGTCCTTTGTCTCTGACTCAGGAATCTCATCTACTAGTATCCATGAGATGATAACAGGCTAACTTGTTAGCTTATAAATATGGAAAATCTCAGACTTATACACTTGTTGATAACCAGATAGTGCCAATACTACATAAATTATTTTATAGCATGGAAAATGAAATAAAACTTCTGAATTATTTTTATGAAACAAATATAATGTCAATCGGTAAACGTATCAATAACAGCACAAAAATGAAAATTACAGACCAATACACATTAATATCAATGCAAAAATAATAAATGAAAATTTTACCAAGAGTGCAACACCATACTAAGAAAATATTCCAGTGTAACCAATTTATGGGATTTATATCAGAAGTGTAAAAATTGTTCAATATATGTAAATATAATAATTTAATTTAGTAAACTAATAGATCCAAGGAGAAACATCATATAATTATTTCCATACATGATGAAAAGTCTTTAATAACATTCAATATCCATTCCTAATAAAACAGTATTGGTTGGCTATTTCCTTGACATGAAAGAACGTATATGCCTCTTTCCTAAACCCAGCATGTTTCTTAAAAGGAAAAGCAAAAAACAAAAACAAAAACTACAGGTATTACTATTACGGATAAAAAAAAAGGTAAGGATATCCACTATCTCTACAACTATTTAAAAATGGTATTAGAAGTACTAGCCAATGCAACTAGATAAGAGGAGACAGCTAGACACATAAAAATTGGGGAAAAACTATTTTCAGATAACATGAGAGTACAGAAAATGGATAATAAAGCTAACTACAATAAAATAATTTAGTCACATAGCAGAATATAAAATAAACATGCAGACAGTAAAATTCTTCTTGTACACAGATAATAACTAGACAGAAGATATAATGGAAGAGACAATTCCACTTAAAATATTTATATAAAAATGAATAATCAGTAATGAACTTACAAGAAATGTATAAAACTGACATGAAGAAAATCATAAAACAGTTCTGAAGGACCAAAAACAGACATGAACACATGGAAGGCTCTCCTATGTCCATTTTTTTTTTTTAAAAGATGTTAGGGGTAGGAGTTTATTAATTAATTAATTAATTTTTGCTGTGTTGGGTCTTCGTTTCTGTGCAATGGCTTTCTCTAGTTGTGGCAAGCGGGGGCCACTCTTCATCGCAGTGCACGGGCCTCTCACTATCGCGGCCTTTCTTGTTGCGGAGCACAGGCTCCAAACGCGCAGGCTCAGTAGTTGTGGCTCACGGGCCTAGTTGCTCCGCGGCATGTGGGATCCTCCCAGACCAGGGCTCAAACCCGCGTCGCCTGCAGTAGCAGGCAGATTCTCAACCACTGTGCAACCAGGGAAGCCCCCCCCCTTTTTTTTACACCTTTATTGGAGTATAATTACTTTACAGTGGTGTGTTAGTTTCTGCTTTATAACAAAGTGAATCAGTTATATATATACATATGCTCCCATATCTCTTCCCTCTTGCATCTCCCTCCCTCCCACCTTCCCTATCCCACCCCTCTAGGTGGTCACAAAGCACTGAGCTGATCTCCCTGTGCTATGTGGCTGCTTCCCACTAGCTATTTTACGTTTGGTAGTGTATATATGTCCATGCCACTCTCTCACTTTGTCACAGCTTACCCTTTCCACTCCCCATATCCTGAAGTCCATTCTCTAGTAGGTCTGTGTTTTTATTCCCATCTTACCCCTAGGTTCTTCATGACTTTTTCCCCCCCCCATATATTCCATATATATGTGTTAGCATATGGTATTTGTTTTTCTCTTTCTGACTTACTTCACTCTGTATGACAGACTCTAGGTCCATCCAACTCACTACAAATAACTCAATTTCGTTACTTTTCATGGCTGAGTAATATTCCATTGTATATATGTGTCATATCTTCTTTATCCATTCATCCGATGATGGACGTTTGGTTGCTTCCATCTCCTGGCTGTTGTAAATAGAGCTGCAATGAACATTTTGGTACATGACTCTTTGAATTATGGTTTTCTCAGGGTATATGCTCAGTAGTGGGATTGGTGGGTCGTATGGTAGTTCTATCTGTAGTATTTTAAGGAACCTCCAAACTGTTCTCCATAGTGGCTGTATCAATTTACATTCCCACCAGCAGTGCAAGAGTGATCCCTTTTCTCCACACCCTCTCCAGGATTTATTGTTTGTAGATTCTTTGATGATGGCCATTCTGACTGGTCTGAGATGATATCTCATTGTAGTTTTGAACTGCATTTCTCCAGTGATTAATGATATTGAGCATTCTTTCATGTGTTTGTTGGAAATCTGTATATCTTCTTTGGAGAAATGTCTATTTAGGTCTTCTGCCCATTTTTGGATTGTGTCTTTTACTTTTTTGTTATTGAGCTGCATGAGTTGCTTGTAAATTTTGGAGATTAATCCTTTGTCAGTGGCTACATTTGTAAATATTTTCTCCCATTCTGAGGGTTGTCTTTTCGTCTTATGGTTTCCTTTGCTGTGCAAAAGCTTTGAAGTTTCATTAGGTCCCATTTGTTTATTTTTGTTTTTCTTTCCATTTCTCTAGGAGGTGGGTCAAAAAGGATCTTGCTGTGACTTACGTCACAGAGTGTTCTGCCTATGTTTTCCTCTAAGAGTTTGATAGTTTCTGGCCTTATATTTAGGTTTTAATCCATTTTGAGCTTATTTTTGTGTATGGTGTTAGGGAGTGATCTACTCTCATACTTTTATATGTACCTGTCCAGTTTCCCCAGCACCACTTATTGAAGAGGCTGTCTTTTCTCCACTGTATATTCTTGCATCCTTTATCAAAGATAAGGTGACCACATGTGTGTTGGTTTATCTCTGGGCTTTCTATCCTGTTCCATTGATCTATATTTCTGTTTTTGTGCCAGCACCATACAGGCTTGATTACTGTAGCTTTGTCGTGTAGTCTGAAGTTAGGGAGCCTGATTCCTCCAGCTTGTTTTCGTTCTCAAGATTGCTTTGACTATTCGGGGTCTTTTGTGTTTCCATACAAATTGTGAAATTTTTTGTTCTAGTTCTGTGAAAAATGCCAGTGGTAGTTTGATAGGGATTGCATTGAATCTGTAGATTGCTTTGGGTAGTACAGTCATTTTCACAATGTTGATTCTTCCAATCCAAGAACATGGTATATCTCTCCATCTATTTGTATCACCTTTAATTTCTTTCATCAGTGTCTTATAATTTTCTGCATACAGGTCTTTTGTCTCCTTAGGTAGGTTTATTCCTAGATATTTTATTCTTTTTGTTGCAATGGTAAATGGGAGTGTTTTCTTGATTCCACTTTCAGATTTTTCATCATTAGTGTATAGGAATGCAAGAGATTTCTGTGCATTAATTTTGCATCCTTCTAATTTACCAAATTCATTGATTAGCTCTAGTAGTTTTCTGGTATTTCTAGTATTTTCTGGTACATTATCTACGTATAGTGTCATGTTATCTGGAAACAAGTCACAGATTTACTTCTTCTTTTCCGATTTGGATTCCTTTTATTTCTTTTACTTCTCTGATTGCTGTGGCTAAAACTTCCAAAATTATGTTGAATAATAGTGGTGAGAGTGGGCAGCCTTGTCTTGTTCCTGAACTTAGTGGAAATGGTTCCAGTTTATCACCATTGAGGACGATGTTGGCTGGGAGTTTGTCATATATGGCCTTTATTATGTTGAGGAAAGTTCCCTCTATGCAAACTTTCTGCAGGGTTTTTATCATAAATCGGTGTTGAATTTTGTTAAAAGCTTTCTCTGCATCTATTGAGATGATCATATGATTTTCCTCCTTCAATTTGTTAATATGGTATATGAAGTTGATTGATTTGTGTATACTGAAGATTCCTTGCATTCCTGGAATAAACCCCACTTGATCATGGTGTATGACCTTTTAATGTGCTGTTGGATTCTGTTTGCTAGTATTTTGTTGAGGATTTTTGCATGTATGTTCATCAGTGATATTGGCCTGTAGTTTTCTTTCTTTGTGACATCCTTGTCTGGTTTTGGTATCAGGGTGATGGTGGCCACGTAGAATGAGTTTGGGAGTGTTCCTCCCTCTGCTATATTTTGTAAGTGTTTGAGAAGGGTAGGTGTTAGCTCTTCTCTAAATGTTTGATAGAATTCACCTGTGAAGCCATCTGGTCCTGGGCTTCTGTTTGTTGGAAAATTTTTAATCACAGTTTCAATTTCAGTGCTCGTGATAGGTCTGCTCATATTTTCTATTTCTTCCTGATTCATTCTTGGCAGGTTGTGCTTTTCTAAGAAATTGTCCATTTCTTCCAGGTTGTCTATTTTATTGGCATGGAGTTGCTTATAGTAATCTCTCATGATCTTTTGAATTTCTGCAGTGTCAGTTGTTACTTCTCCTTTTTCATTTCTAAGTCTATTGATTTGAGTCTTCTCTATTTTTTTCTTGATGAGTCTGGCTAATGGTTTATCTATTTTGTTTATCTTTTCAAAGAACCAGCTTTTAGTTTTATTGATCTTTGCTATCGTTTCCTTCATTTCTTTTTCATTTATTTCTGATATGATCTTAATGATTTCTTTCCTTCTCCTAACTTTGGGGTTTTTTTGTTCTTCTTTCTCTAATTGCTTTAGGTGCAAGGTTAGGTTGTTTATTTGAGATGTTTCTTGTTTCTTACGGTAGGATTGTATTGCTATAAACTTCCCTCTTAGAACTGCTTTTGGTGCATCCCATAGGTTTTCGGTCGTCGTGTCTCCATTGTCATTTGTTTCTAGGTATTTTTGAGTTCTTCTTTGATTTCTTCAGTGATCACTTCGTTATTAAGTAGTGTATTGTTTAGCCTCCATGTGTTTGTATTTTTTACAGATCTTTTCCTGTAATTGATATCTAGTCTCATAGCTTTGTGGTCGGAAAAGATACTTGATACGATTTCAATTTTCTTAAATTAACCAAGACTTGATTTGTGACCCAAGATATGATCTATCCTGCAGAATGTTCCATGAGCACTTGAGAAAAATGTGTATTCTGTTGTCTGTGGAGGGAATGTCCTATAACTATCAATTAAGTCCATCATGTTTAATGTATCATTTCAAGCTTGTGCTTCCTTATTTATTTTCATTTTGGATGATCTGTCCATTGGTGAAAGTGGGATGTTAAAGTCCCCTATGACTGTGTTACTGTCGATTTCCCCTTTTATGGCTGTTAGTATTTGCCTTATGTACTGAGGTGCTCCTATGTTGGGTGCATAAATATTTACAATTGTTATATCTTCTTCTTGGATCTATCCCTTGATCATTATGTGGTGTCCCTCTTTGTCTCCTCTAATAGTCTTTGTTTTAAAGTCTATTTTGTGTGATATGAAAATTGCTACTCCAGCTTTCTTTTGGTTTCCATTTGCATGGAATATCTTTTTCCATCCCCTCACTCTCAGTCTGTATGTGTCTCCAGGTCTGAAGTGGGTCTCTTGTAGACAGCATATATATGGGTCTTGTTTTTGTATCCATTCGGCCAGTCTGTGTCTTTTGGTGGGAGCATTTAGTCCATTTACATTTAAGGTAATTATTGATATGTATGTTCCTATTCCCATTTTCTTTATTGTTATGGCTTTGTTATTGTACAGCTTTTCCTTCTCTTGTGTTTCTTGCCTAGAGAAGTTCCTTTAGCATTTGTTGTAAAGCTGGTTTGGTGGTGCTGAACTCTCTCAGCTTTTGCCTGTCTGTAAAGGTTTTAATTTCTCCATCAAATCTGAATGAGATCCTTGCTGGGTAGAGTAATTTTGGTTGTAGGTTTTTCTCCTTCATCACTTTAAATATGTTCTGCCACTCCCTTCTGGCTTGCAGAGTTTCTGCTGAAAGATCAGCTGTAAACCTTATGGGGATTCCCTTGTGTGTTATTTGTTGTTTTTCCCTTGCTGCTTTTAGTATGTTTTCTTTGTATTCAATTTTTGACAGTTTGATTAATATGTGTCTTGGTGTATTTCTCCTTGGATTTATCCTGTATGGGACTCTCTGTGCTTCTGGACTTCAGTAACTATTTCTTTTCCCAAATTAGGGAAGTTTTCAACTATAATCTCTTCAAATATTTTCTCAGTCCCTTTCTTTTTCTCTTCTTCTTCTGGCGTCCCCAGAATTCGAATGTTGGCGCATTTAATGGTGTCCCAGAGATCTCTGAGACTGTCCTCAGTTCTTTTCATTCTTTTTTATTTATTGTGTTCTGCAGTAGTTATTTCCACTATTTCTATCTTCCAGGTCACTGATCCGTTCTTCTGCCTCAGTTATTCTGCTATTGATCCCATCTAGAGTATTTTTAATTTCATATTTTGTGTTGTTCATTGTTGCTTGTTTCCTCTTTAGTTCTTGTAGGTCCTTGTTAAATGTTTCTTGCATTTTATCTATTCTATTTCCACGATTTTGGATCACCACGATTTTGGATGATTTTAAATTCTTTTTCAGGTAGATTGCCTATCTCCCTCTTCATTTGTTAGTTCTGGTCGGTTATTACCTTGCTCCTTCATCTGCTGTGTGTTCTTCTGTCTTCTCATTTTGCTTCTCTTACTGTGTTTGGGGTCTCCCTTTTGCAGGCTGCAGGTTCGTAGTTCCCATTGTTTTTGGTGTCTGTCCCCAGTGGCTAAGGTTGGTTCAGTGGGTTGTGTAGGCTTCCTGGTAGAGGGGACTAGTTCCTGTGTTCTGGTGGATGAGGCTGGATCTTGTCTTTCTGATGGGCTGGTCCACGTCTGGTGGTGTGTTTTGGGTGTCTGTGTCCTTAATATGGTTTTAGGCAGCCTCTCTGCTAATGGGTGGGGTTGGTTCCTGTCTTGCTAGTTGTTTGGCATAGGGTGTCCAGCACTGTAGCTTGCTGGTTGTTGAGTGAAGATGGGTCTTGGTGTTGAGGTGGAGATCTCTGAGAGATTTTCGCCATTTGATATTACATGCAGCTGGGAGGTCTCTTGTGGACCAGTGTCCTGAAGTTGGCTCTCCCACCTCAGAGGCACAGCACTGACTCCTGGCTGCCGCACCAAGAGCCTTTCATCCACGCGGCTCAGAATAAAAGGGAGAAAAAGTAGAAAGAAAGAGGATAAAATAAAATAAAACAAAGTTAGATAAAATAAAGTTATTAGAAGAAAAAAGAACAAAAAATTATTAAGAATAAAAGTATTTTAAAAAGTAAAAAAAAAAAAACAAAAAACGGATGGATAGAACCCTAGGACAAATGGTGAGAGCAAAGCTATACAGACAAAATCTCACACAGAAGCATACCCATACACACTCACAAAAAGACGAAAAGGGGAAAAAATAATATATCTTGCTCTCAAAGTCCACCTCCTCAATTTGGGATGATTCGTTGTCTATTGAGGTATTCCACAGATGCAGGGTATATCAAGTTGATTGTGGAGATGTAATCCGCTGCTCCTGATGCTGTTGGGAGAAATTTCCCTTTCTGTTTTTTGTTTGCACAGCTCCCGGGGTTCAGCTTTGCATTTGGCCCCTCCTCTTCATGTAGGTCACTGGAGGGCGTCTGTTCTTCGCTCAGACAGGACGGGGTTAAAGGAGCAAGTGATTTGGGGGCTCTGGCTCACTCAGGCCAGGGGGAGGGAGGGGCGGGCCTGCGGCGTTAGTGGCCGGCATGACATTGCACCGGCCTGAGGAGTGCCATGTATTCTCCCGGGGAAGCTGTCCCTGGATCATGAGACCCTGGCAGTGGCGGGCTGCACAGGCTCCCAGGATGGGAGGTGTGGATAGTGACCTGTGCTCGCACACAGGCTTCTTGGTGGTGGCAGCAGCAGCCTTAGCGTCTCATGTCCATCTCTGGGGTCCGCGCTGTTAGCCGCGGCTCGTGCTCATCTCTGGAGCTCCTTTAAGCAGAGCTCTTAATCTCCTCTCCTCGCGCACCAGGAAACAAAGAGGGAAGAAAACATCTCTTGCCTTTTCGGCAGCTCCAGACCTTTTCCCAGACTCCCTCCCGGGAGCCGTGGCGCACTAGCCCCTTAGGGCTGTGCGCATGCCGCCAGTCCTCTCCCTGCAATCCGACCGAAGCCCGAGCCTCAGCTCCCAGCCCCCGCCCACCCCGGCGCGTGAGCAGACAAGCCTCTCGGTCTGGTGAGTGCTGGTCAGCACCGATCCTCTGTGAGGGAATCTCTCCCCTTTGCCCTCCGCACCCCTGTTGCTGCACTCTCCCTCGTGGCTCCAAAGCTTCCCCACTCCACCACCCACAGTCTTAGCCCACAAAGGGGCTTCCTAGTGTGTGGAAACCTTTCCTCCTTCACAGCTCCCTCCCACTGGTGCAGGTCCTGTCCCTATTCTTTTGTCTCTGTTTTTTCTTTTTTCTTTTGCCGTATCCAGGTACGTGGGGAGTTTCTTGCCTTTTGGGAGGTCTGAGGTCTTCTGCCAGCGTTCAGTGGGTGTTCTATAGGAGCAGTTGCATGTGTAGATGTATTTCTGATGTATCTCTGGGGAGGAAGGTGATCTCCGCATCTTACTCTTCCGCCATCTTCTTCAACTCCTCCTCTCCTTTGTTCTTACACCATACATCTCAACATCATCGACTGCATTAAGTCCTTCCAAAATTAATTTATAAATTAAATGTTAACCTATTAAAATATCAATGGTCTTTTTCCTTGAGCTAGGCAAGGTGATAATAAAATTCATATGGAAAAATAAGCACATAAGAATAGCCAGGAAAACATTTAAAAGGAAGAGAGATGAGGGAGAACTAGCCATAACAGACATTAGAATATACTCTTGTACAAAGCTTCTTTAATAGCACTGTCCAATAGAATTTTCTGTGATGATGGAAATTTTCTATATCTGAACTGTTCAATATCATAGCTACTACCCATGTATAGCGAAATGATCACATAAAATGTAGCTAGTGTAACTAAAGAACTGGATTTTTAATTTAATCGTAAATTTAAACTTACATAGCCACATGTGGCTAATGACTACTGAATTAAATAAACATAGCTTTATAAACAATTTATTATGGCACTGGTGCATGAATAAACAGACCAGTCCAATAGAATATAATGCCTAGAAATAGATTCTCTCTTGCTCTTTTATTATATATGTATGAAAATTTGCTATATGAAAGACATCATGTCAAATCAATGGCGAAAAGATGACTTTTAAAAAAATGGTGCCGGAACAAGTGGAGAGTCATTTAGAAAACGATAAAACTGCATTTATTCCTCACACCATAATCAAGAATAAAATCCAAATGTATCAGTGATTTAAATGTAATAAATGAAACCGTAAGTGATCAATAAGGAAATGGGTGAATTCTTCTTTATTAACTTTGGTATAGAGGAAAACTTTCTAACTATGACTCAAAATCCGGATGCAATAAATGATTGATAAATTTGATTATACAAAAAAAATTTTTTAACTTTTGAACGGCAAAAAAATTATCTTAAGCAAAATCAAAGACAAATGAAAATAGGAAAAACTTGCAACAAATACCAGAAAAATACTAATACTCCTCTTATATAAAAGGCTTTTAAAATTGGGGGAAAAAATTTATAAACGCTATGGAAAAAGGGCAAAAATATAAAAATATGATTAACCAAAAAGTGGCTCTTAAATGTATGATAGATGTTCCATTTTATTCATAGGAAGAGAAATGAACATTAAAACACAGGGTGATAACCTTTCTCATCTCCTGTATTGGCATAATGTCAAAAGCTTACAATACAGTGTTAGTAAGATCTGCCCAGATGTTGCTGATGAGAAGGCAAAATGTCACAACTCTTCGGCGAGGGGACAGATTTGGCAATATTTAACAAACTGTATATGTATTTGTCTTTTGACGCAGCAATCCCACTTCCTGGAATTTTCCCTTTGCATACGAAGATATATGCAAGAGATTATTCATTGCTGCATTATCTGTAATTGCAAAATATTGGAAACTACCTCAGTGTTCAAAAATAGGAGACTGGTTGAACACACTGTTACATGCACACAATGCAGCAGCGTAGGAATGTATGGCTGCAAAAAGAGAATGCGGAAAACCTCAGTGAAGCAATAGTGGATTAAATTGCAGACTATATGAAGTGAAAAGAGCAAAGCGTAGGAGTATATACTATAGCAGTTGAACATTTCCTAAATTTGATCATTTTAATGTTGCTATATGAGATGTATCTTTGTTCTTAGGAAATGCGCAGTGTATTAAAGAGTAGAAGGCAATGATGTATCAACCTACTAACAAGTAGTTCAGAAAAAGTAACGAGAAAGAGAGAGAAAGAAAGGAGGAAAGCAAATGTAACATGTTGTTGAAATTGGTGAATCTGGGTCAAGCTTATAAGAGTTATAGGAGAGAGTCACCACATCTCTTAATCACTCCTAGAGCATCCTCTGTTAGTTTCCATCTTTGTTCATCATCGCTTGTTGAGTAGCTGAATTCTCACTCACCTTTGTCTTCCCATTACTTCCAGCAGGATCTGGTACAAGGGAAGCTCTTGGTTATTGTGTGAATGACTAATAAGGAATTAGAAGAGAGAGATCATGGGAATTGGCTTCTCCAGAGAAGATATTTCACTCATAGGAGGTGAAACTTAAAAACATATTTTAAAAATTGCTAAAACTGGAGGGAAAACAGAGGGTGAATATGGGCAAGGGGAACAACTTCTCCTGCCCAGAAGGAGTGATCAGATAGGGCTGGAGACAGGGCCATTATGACAGAATGGAGGCCTTGGAATGGAATGAGCGGGAAATAAGTTTGGAGAGCTACTGAAGAAAATCAGACTACAGAGACCACAGATGGAGGCAGGAAGTTTAGGGAGGCACTAGAAACTCCCCTTGGGCTCCTGGATAACAAACAACACAATATCCAAGATACATAGCTCCTCCCATTGGCCAGTTCACACTGGGGAAAAAACAGGCCAATGGTGAGAACTCTTGCTGTTTCCCTCTCCAATGCTGGTCACTGATCAAGCAGACTTCCCAGCTGTTCAGATCCCTCCTTTTGAATTTTAAGACAGGAATCTAGACAGATGGCAGCTTAGTTTGACTTTGCCATTACACAGCCACAGGAAAATGCTGCCATATTTTCTAGTTCTGTATTTTTTTTTAATCCGCTGCCCTAACCACATTGTTTCATGCTCTGAGAGTTTTGCTTTGATGAAACAGTATGAAAAAAGAAAAGATAATCTTAAATAGGTTTGGGCTTTAAAGGGCAGAAAGTAAGAATTTCAGCTCCCAGGATTAACTAGGCACAGCTTATACTCCATGAGGTGCCAAAGCTTAGCTTGAAAGATGTTAAACACTTTAAGCTGTGCAAGCACGTGTTTCCTCAAATGGGCAGAAGTGATGATCATGAACACTGGCAAAACTTTAATTGAGGGATATACACAGTTGCCTCAGTTACATAGGTGTTACCAGGTCTACAAATTATGCATTCACTCATTTTATTTTTCCTGTAAATATCACCATTAATCCATGGTAGGTATATGTCTATAAGAGATTAAAGATATAAAAATATAACTATAAAATACAGCCAGGGCTTCCCTGGTGGTGCAGTGGTTGAGAGTCCGCCTGCCGATGCAGGGGACACGGGTTCGTGCCCCGGTCCGGGAAGATCCCACATGCTGCAGAGCGGCTGGGCCCGTGAGCCATGGCTGCTGAGCATGCGCGTCTGGAGCCTGTGCTCCGCAACGGGAGAGGCCGGAACAGTGAGAGGCCCGTGTACCGCAAAACAAACAAACAAACAAAAAATACAGCCAGTATTCAGACTGACTTCACATTGGGTAATCATTTAGAAATAAGACAGCAAACTGCTACCCTTTACTCTTGCAGGCCCAGGCAGGGGAGAAAAAAGATGAGTTGAAATTCAGAAAAAGATCATCTATATGTGGAATCTAAAATATGACAAAAATGAGCATATCTACAAAACAGAAATAGACTCACAGACATAGAGAACAGACTTGCAGTTGCCAGGGCAGGGGGAAGGGGGAGGGAAAGATTGGGAGTTTGGGATTAGCAGAGGCAAACTAGTGTACATAGGATGGATAAACAGCAAGGTCCTACTGTATAGCACAGGGAACTACATTCAATATACTATGATAAATCATAATGTAAAAGAATATGAAAAAGAATATATATATGTATAACTGATTCATTTTGTTGTACAGCAGACATTAAGACAACATTGTAAAACAACTCTACTTCAGTAAATGTTTTTGAAAAGACACAGCCATTCATTCTTTCATTCGATGCCTGGTTATCAGCTTAACAAGGTGCTTATTTTTAAGCATGTATAGAAAAATATATCCTCAAAATATCAATAAGCATCTCTCCAAAAATTCCCATATACTCAGTTGTCTACATGCCAATGCATTTGTAAATTAATTATATAATTGCTCATTCAAAAAATATTTATTAAATACTTAGGAAGTATCAAATACTTTTCTGTGCACCCAGGATATAAGTAGGGGGATAGAAGGCAAAGACAGAATCCCAGCCCTCCAAAGCTTACATTCTAGAAGGGAGAGATAGACATGGAACAACATAACTAAGTATAAAATACAATGTGCTGCTGGAGTTAAAGGAAAATGAAGCACAGGAGGACAGACCGTGGTGAGGAGGTAGCAAGTTCAGGCTTTTGAGAAAGTCTCTCTGAGAAGATATTTGAGAAAGGACATGAAGGATGTGAGGCGATGTGAGCCACGGAGACAGCTGAGGAAAAGCATCAGGAAAGGCAGGGAACACCCAGGACCCGCCTGGCGCGTCCTCAGAGAGCAGGAGGGTGGTGTGCTTGGAGCAGAAAGTTCAACTGAGAAGTCAGCGAGGAGCCTGACCAGAGCCCTGGGCGTTTCAGGTAAGGATGTTGGCTTTTACTCTGAATAAAATGAGACCCAAGAAGGATTTCGAGTAGAAGAATGACCACTTGACTTAACTAGAAAATCACCCTGGTGGCTGCAAAGAGAACAGATCACAGGGAGACAAAAACAGGGAAAAAAGAGACCAGTTAGGTACTGAATTGTCCATGAAGGAGACGATGCTGTCTGCATAAAAAGATGTGCAGTGAAGTGGATGTGTTTTGAACCTAGACAGATTTTTTTAAATCAGTTTGCTTTCCTCTTAGATAAAATATTTACACTGAGGGAAGAGGTGTTTTTATGAAGTAATGGAAAGGAAGGTAGGTTCTAAGTAGCGTACTTCAGGAAAAGGATGGGTTTGGATGAGCTGAAGTTAGGAGGAAATGTGGATATAGGGCAAAATAAAATCCTAGGCTGCCTAAAAGACAGCCTAAAATGGAGCATCCTAGAAGGGAAAAGCTATGAAGAGATAAACGCACTTCAAAGATAAACTGGACTTTTGTATAGTTCTTCCTAGAGCCTGTGTGGATTTTTCCACCGTCTGGATATCAGCACCCCAACTTAGCACCAACTTAAATCCTCTGGGAGACCATAACTAGGTACTAGGTTCATTGGAGCTCTAAGTAAATCAAGGAAAAAGAGAGAAGCCAAGAGAAAAGAAATAGATAGAGGAGAGAGAAAGGAAGGAAAATGTTCAATAAAAAAAACAAAAGTGACTATAGAAAATACTTTAATAGTGTCACAAGCCATTGCCCCAGCCACTGTTCTGCAACACTCATGGTCCCAGCAGCAGACATACGATCAAGGACATGCTAGAATATGACTGAGCAAGGAGAAAAGATTTCTTACTACATGGATTTGATGAACTTTGTGTATCTAGCGGACACACTGTCTGTGTATATTTCAAATACAATCACTGACTTTTTTTTGTAACTGTTATATAAAGATGCTTTATGTTATCACTAAATCATCTCAGATTGTTTTAATTCCCTTTGTACTATTATTTTCAGCTGGAGATGTAGAAAATAATTTATTATAAAAATCAGAACTGGATGAAATTCCAACAAAAATTTCATTGGATTGGATTAATCTGATCAAGTTAGACAGCTAAACTAGAAAATTCAAGCCTCTGAGTGGATTTTTTGGATCAAGTAATCATAAAAAAATGAGTAATCCAGTTTGGCTGTCTGAATTGATCAAGCAAACCAGGTAATTGCAAAACTTCTCCCTTGTTTGTGCTATGTAGATACGGTTCAATTGCAGAAAGGCAGCTTTGAAAAAATTCTAAGGGGATCATATTGGCCGTGGAGTTTTCCATGTTTTAATTCTCAGCGTCTTCTCCTAACAGCTTGTTTGAACAGAAATGTGGTTTGTGATCCAGGGTTGAGGACAAACGGTGCTGGACTGTTTATTATTATTTTGTGGGCTCTTTCAGCTTTTTTATCACAGTTCATGTCCCTGTCATGATCCTAACGTCAGGTTGCTGGGTCATTACTTTCCTTCCTCCTCTTCCTGACACACATCTGGAAACTCACCAGCCCTTTTTCCTATCCAACCGCTGAGTAGGCCTATTTAGAAAGTCAGCACCAAGCAGCAATTTTGAGGAACCGCCCTTCTCCCTGTTCTTTAATTTCTCCCCTTCCCCGGCCCCAGCACAAGCTGTGCACTCCTCCACCTGGCAGCACTTGGGCTTAACAGAAGTGCACGCCATCAAGGCCATGTAAAGCAGCGTCAGGAACAATGGTGCCTCTACACATCCGACTACCTTACACTCTCCCCCTCTACCACCTCTTTTCTATTTCATATGGGTCTTACACCCTAAATCCCATTTGATTCCTCCTCCCCCTTATATAAATAGTTGCCTTATGGTAATAATAATAATAATAATAGCCAACACATAATGCATAATAATTGCCAGGCACTGTTTTAGCCACTGTGTATATATAAACAAAGTAACTACATACACACACACACACACAGACTCATTTGATCCTCATTCAAGCATTATGCAATAGACACTATTAATGACACATTTCATAAACAAAAGGAACAGAAGTACCGTTAAGTAACTTGCCCGATGTCACACTGCTCACAAGTAGGAACTCAAGGCCAGGAGGTCTGGCTGCAGAGACCAGGCTCATAAGTGCTCTGCCCCAACTGCCTCCAAGCAGAGCCTGCTACAGCAATGTACACGTCTCCTGGCCTGGCAAACAGTTGAGGGGTTTTCCTCTGCTGGTTTTCCTTTAATGGTAGAATAGCACTCATCCACTGCATTGAGGGAACGTGAAGGTTTCCTCTCTTCCCAAGGCTGGGGGGCGGTCACAAGTATCGCCCCCACCCCCGGAGCTGTGGCTGCAGAATTAGAACCAGCATTGTTATTGCTGAGCCCCTACTTCCACTAAGTTCTTCTCTCCCTCTATTCTCAAAGGCTGTGGAAGCACCAGAGGAACTAAAAGCAATTATAAATTGCTAAATTCCCATTCTAGTGGCCAAAAAAGTCACTCGTTGATGTGTGGATGCAGATTCAGAGGTCTAGTTAAAAGGAGGCTTACAGAGCTCATAGGTTCATTCAACAGCACTGACTGATGTGCCAGGTGCTGGACCAGCTGCGGTGTTCAGTACACCTGTATGTTTCATTCCATGACAATCATTAGTCCTTCTTTCTTTCATTTACCTTGTTTTATTCACTTATTAATTTGTTTGACCTTCATTAAACACCTATTGGATAGCATCAAATAATTTTCTACATTGGAGGATTTAAAGTTGAAATATAATCTCTGGGCTGCATTTCCTCACGTCAACTGAGGAATCACTGCGTGATGACTCTCACCATACTCTATATCCTTTTTCATGGTAAGGCATGTGTCTCTGTTCAAACAGGCTCAAAAAATGTTAACTTCCTGAGTACCAAACCTTTGACCGTTAAGAGGTCCTTTTAATACTAAACTATAGCCAATACTTGTATGTTTCTTTTCATTTTGGGGCTTTCACCTCTGACTTTTTACAGACTTCTCCACTTTATTGTTGTTGAAGCACGAGAGAAAATAGAGGGTATCTGTGGATATATATGTCTTAGTGTTTGTCCCAATCCAGTTTCTATCTGAATCAGTTTGAGAAACTAACCTTTGAAGTCTCCATTTCCTAATTTGAAAAATGGTATAACAACGTCTAATTTGAAGATTATAGTGAAATTTAAAAATAATGTGTGTAAGGTGCCTATATGTAATAGATACTAAAACGGCAGTGGAGGAAGAAGAGAGAGAGGAGGAGGGAAGGTAAGTTTATGCCATGTGATTTTTGCAGGAGTAAAATAATGTAAGAGTAGAGAGTAACCTACATGACAAATACAGTACCAGGATGATGACCTTCTTAAGAAACAAACTTTTTTGTTGTTGTTTTGCTTATTTATTTGTTGTGTTTACTTCAGAGATCTTTTTAGTGAAGTACAAGAATCTTTATTATATTTTTGAGTTCTTAAGTTATGCTCTTTCTTGGCTTCCTCTTTTCTTTTAGCCTAAATCTGATTCTGCCCTGCCTGTTACTTGGGAAATTTTCTGTAGTCATTGCCCTCCCAATTCCCTCACAATATAAGTGCTTTATTTTAGCATGTGATGATTTTTTTTTCATTTTAAAATATCCCTGGAATAAGAGATGAGCCCACATATTTCTGCTCACTAAAAAAGCATTTCAAAAAGCCATGGTGGGGGCTTCCCTCAGAGATAAACCCATGCACATATGGACACCTTATCTTTGATAAAGGTGGCAGTAATGTACAATGGAGAAAGGACAGCCTCTTCAATAAGTGGTGCTGGGAAAACTGGACAGGTACATGTAAAAGTATGAGATTAGATCACTCCCTAACACCATACACAAAAATAAGCTCAAAATGGATTAAAGACCTAAATGTAAGGCCAGAAACTATCAAACTCTTAGAGGAAAACATAGGCAGAACACTCTATGACATAAATCACAGCAAGATCCTTTCTGACCCACCTCCTAGAGTAATGGAAATAAAAACAAAAATAAACAAATGAGACCTAATGAAACTTCAAAGCTTTTGCACAGCAAAGGAAACCATAAACAGGACCAAAAGACAACCCTCAGAATGGGAGAAAATATTTGCAAATGAAGCAACCGACGAAGGATTAATCTCCAAAATTTACAAGCAGCTCATGCAGCTCAATAACAAGAAAACAAACAACCCAATCCAAAAATGGGCAGAAGACCTAAATAGACATTTCTCCAAAGAAGATATACAGACTGCCAACAAACACATGAAAGAATGCTCAACATCATTAATCATTAGAGAAATGCAAATCAAAACTACAATGAGATATCATCTCACACCAGTCAGAATGGCCATCATCAAAAAATCTAGAAACAATAAATGCTGGAGAGGGTGTGGAGAAAAGGGAACACTCTTGCACTGCTGGTGGGAATGTGAATTGGTTCAGCCACTATGGAGAACAGTATGGAGGTTCCTTAAAAAACTACAAATAGAACTACCATATGACTCAGCAATCCCACTACTGGGCATATACCCTGAGAAAACCAAAATTCAAAAAGAGTCATGTACCAAAATGTTCATTGCAGCTCTATTTACAATAGCCCGGAGATGGAAACAACCTAAGTGCCCGTCATCGGATGAATGGATAAAGAAGATGTGGCACATATATACAATGGAATATTACTCAGCCATAAAAAGAAACGAAATTGAGCTATTTGTAATGAGGTGGATAGACCTAGAGTCTGTCATACAGAGTGAAGTAAGTCAGAAAGAAAAAGACAAATACCATATGCTAACACATATATATGGAATTTAAGAAAAAAAATGTCATGAAGAACCTAGGGGTAAAGCAGGAATAAAGACGCAGACCTCCTAGAGAACGGACTTGAGGTTATGGGGAGGGGGAAGGGTGAGCTGTGACAGGGCGAGAGAGAGTCATGGGCATATACACACTAACAAACGTAGTAAGGTAGATAGCTAGTGGGAAGCAGCCACATGGCACAGGGATATTGGCTCGGTGCCTTGTGACAGCCTGGAGGGGTGGGATAGGGAGGGTGGGAGGGAGGGAGACGCAACAGGGAAGACATATGGGAACATATGTTTATGTATGACTGATTCACTTTGTTATAAAGCAGAAACTAACACACCATTGTAAAGCAATTATACCCCAATAAAGATGTTAAAAAAAAAAAAAAAAGCCATGGTGGGGGCTTCCCTGGTGGCGCTAGTGGTTGAGAGTCTGCCGGCTGATGCAGGGGACTCGGGTTCGTGTCCCGGTCGGGGAAGATCCCACATGCCGTGGAACAGCTGGGCCCGTGAGCCATGGCCGCTGAGCCTGCGCGTCTGGAGCCTGTGCTCCGCAACGGGAGAGGCCACAACAGTGAGAGGCCAGTGCACCGCAAAAAAAAAAAAAAAAAAAAAAAAAGCCACGGTGTTTATAGCAATACAATCCTACCTTAAGAAACATGAAACATCTCGAATAAACAATCTAACCTTGCACCTAAAGCAATTCGAGAAAGAAGAGCAAAAAAAACCCCAAAGTTAGTAGAAGGAAAGAAATCATAAAGATTAGATAAGAAATAAATGAAAAAGAAATGAAGGAAACGATAGCAAAGATCAATAAAACTAAAAGCTGGTTCTTTGAAAAGATAAACAAAATTGATAAACCATTAGCCAGATTCATCAAGAAAAAAAGAGAGGAGAGTCAAATCAATAGAATTAGAAATGAAAAAGGAGAAGTAACAACTGACACTGCAGAAATACAAAAGATCATGAGAGATTACTACAAGCAACTCTATGCCAAAAAAATGGACAACCTGGAAGAAATGGACATATTCTTAGAAATGTACAACCTGACAAGAATGAATCAGGAAAAAATAGAAAATATGAACAGGCCAATCACAAGCACTGAAATTGAAACTGTGATTAAAAATCTGCCAACAAACAAAAGCCCAGGACCAGATGGCTCACAGGTGAATTCTATCAAACATTTAGAGAAGAGCTAACACCTATCCTTCTCAAACTCTTCCAAAATATAGCAGAGGGAGGAATACTACAAACTCATTCTATGAGGCCACCAGCACCCTGATACCAAAACCAGACAAGGATGTCACAAAGAAAGAAAGCTACAGGCCAATATCACTGATGAACATACATGCAAAAATTCTCAATGAAATACTGGCAAACAGAATCCAACAGCACATTAAAAGGATCATACACCATGATCAAGTGGGGTTTATCCCAGGAATGTAAGGATTCTTCAATAGACGCAAATCAATCAATGTGATACACCATAATAACAAACTGAAGGAGAAAAACCATATGATCATCTTAATAGACGCAGAGAAAGCTTTCGACAAAATTCCACACCCATTTATGATAAAAACCCTGCAGAAAGTAGGCATAGAGGGAACTTTCCTCAACATAATAAAGGCCATGTATGACAAACCCACAGCAAACATCGTCCTCAATGGTGAAAACACTGAAAGCATTTCCACTAAGTTCAGGAACAAGACAAGGCTGCCCACTCTCACCACTCTTATTCAACATAGTTTTGGAAGTTTTAGCCACAGCAATCAGAGAAGAACAGGAAATAAAAGGAATCCAAATCGGAAAACAAGTAAAGCTGTCACTGTTTGCAGATGACATGATACTATACATAGAGAATCCTAAAGATGCTACCAGAAAACTACTAGAGCTAATCAACGAATTTGGTAAAGTATCAGGATACAAAATTAATGCACAGAAATCTCTGGCATTCCTATACACTAATGATGAAAAATCTGAAAGTGGAATCAAGAAAACACTCCCATTTACCACTGCAACAAAAAGAATAAAATATCTAGGAATAAACCTACCTAAGGAGACAAAAGACCTGTACGCAGAAAATTATAAGACACTGATGAAAGAAATTAAAGATAATACAAATAGATGGAGAGATATACCATGTTCTTGGATTGGAAGAATCAACATTGTGAAAATGACTGTACTACCCAAAGCAATCTACAGAATCAATGCAATCCCTATAAACTACCACTGGCATTTTCCACAGAACTAGAACAAAAAATTTCACAATTTGTATGGAAACACAAAAGACCCCGAATAGTCAAAGCAATCTTGAGAATGAAAAACAGAGGTGGAGGAATCAGGGTCCCTGACTTCAGACTATACTACAAAGCTACAGTAATCAAGACAGTATGGTACTGGCACAAAAACAGAAATACAGCTCAATGGAACAGGATAGAAAGCTCAGAGATAAACCCATGCACATATGGTCACCTTCTCTTTGATAAAGGAGGCAGGAATGTACAGTGGAGAAAGGACAGCCTCTTCAATAAGTGGTGCTGGGAAAACTGGACAGGTACATGTAAAAGTATGAGATTAGATCACTCCCTAACACCATACACAAAAATAAGCTCAAAATGGATTAAAGACCTAAATGTAAGGCCAGAAACTATCAAACTCTTAGAGGAAAACATAGGCAGAATACTCTATGATATAAATCACAGCAAGATCCTTTTTGACCCACCTCCCAGAGAAATGGTAATAAAAACAAAAATAAACAAATGGGACCTAATGAAACTTCAAAGCTTTTGCACAGCAAAGGAAACCATAAACAAGACCAAAAGACAACCCCCAGAATGGGAGAAAATATTTGCAAATGAAGCAACTGACAATGGATTAATCTCCAAAATTTACGAGCAGCTCATGCAGCTCAATAACAAAAAAACAAACAACCCAATCCAAAAATGGGCAGAAGACCTAAATAGACATTTCTCCAAAGAAGATATACAGTCTGCCAACAAACACATGAAAGAATGTTCAACATCATTAATCATTAGAGAAATGCAAATCAAAACAATGAGATATCATCTCACACCAGTCAGAATAGCCATCATCAAAAAATCTAGAAACAATAAATGCTGAAGAGGGTGTGGAGAAAAGGGAACACTCTTGCACTGCTGTTGGGAATGTGAATTGGTACAGCCACTGTGGAGAACAGTATGGAGGTTCCTTAAAAAACAATAAATAGAACTACCATATGACCCAGCAATCCCACTACTGGGCATATACCCTGAGAAAACCATAATTCAAAAAGAGTCAGGTACCAAAATGTTCATTGCAGCACTATTTACAACAGCCAGGAGATGGAAACAACCTACGTGTCCATCATCGGATAAATGGATAAAGAAGATGTGGCACATATATACAATGGAATATTACTCAGCCATAAAAAGAAACAAAATTGAGCCATTTGTAATGAGGTGGATGGACCTAGAGTCTGTCATACAGAGTGAAGTAAGTCAGAAAAAGAAAAACAAATACTGTATGGTAATACATATATATGAAATTTAAGAAAAAAAAATGTCATGAAGAACCTAGGGGTAAGACAGGAATAAAGACACAAACCTACTAGAGAATGGACTTGAGGATATGGGGAGGGGGAAGGGTAAGCTGTGACAAAGCGAGAGAGTGGCATGGACATATATACACTACCAAACGTAAAATAGATAGCTAGTGGGAAGCAGCCGCATAGCACAGGGAGATCAGCTCAGTGCTTTGTGACCACCTAGAGGGGTGGGATAGGGAAGGTGGGAGGGAGGGAGACACAGAGGGAAGAGATATGGGAACATATGTATATGTATAACTGATGCACTTTGTTATAAAGCAGAAACTAGCACACCATTGTAAAGCAATTATACTCCAATAAAGATTAAAAAAAAAAAAGCCATGGTAACAGCTAGATGGAGAAAATGCAAGTTTCAGAGGCCCAATTTTATATTATGTAAAAAGTATCTGAGGTCAAGAAAACACAAGGAAAAAGAGAAACATAAATATATTTTATCCAACTTTTAGGAAAATATACATAAGATAACTAAGTATGTGTCCAACAGCCAGCTCCAAACATGGTGGGAATAATCAGAGAAGTGACTTTGAAAGAAAGACAAAAGACCCTGATCTGGTTTTCTGAGGACTCCTGGGAAGCCTACTAAACAAAGATTAAATACAAACTGTTCAAGATCCAGCATTTGAAAATGTATCAAGTTAAAACTGACCAGAGTAAGAATAATATAGGCCACTACAGTAAAGTGGGAAAAGGGATATAAAATTTTTACATGCAGAAAGCCTTCAAAAAATATATAGAAATCTAGTACAGGGGGCTTGGAGGTGCCAGGCTTCCACTTAAAAATAAGTAGGAACAAGGCAAGAGATTTTAGCTTTAGCAGTGAGTAAAAGGATTATATGCCAAACCACAGGAAAATATTTCAGTGAAAAATAATGGGCTTTTGAAATATATTTTCAGAATAAAGGAGCAAAGGTAAAAGCTGTTCTCCTGACAAAATACTAACGAGAAATTAAAGACGGGGGGAAAAAAATGACATGAATACCAACCCCAGTGGTTGTTACTTCCTTGAGAAGGAGTATCAAGAAAAGGGGAGCTGGCCAGTGCTGGGAACCCATTTCCTGGAATAACTGGAAAAATGTTTTAAAGTGAGATGGTGGAAATTAAAACAGCAGTGAAAAGGCTAAAAACAGATAAGACAAAATATACACCAGGTCTCAAAAATATATCATTATTATTACTAGATTGATAGCATACTGTTCCACTATATCAAAACCTTTTGTAGCAAAGGGATCATATAAAAGGATCAATAAAACAACCCTTTTAAACAATAAAGCAAACATATTCCACATGTTTTAGAGGAAATGAAGAAAAAATTAGTTAAGAGTTAAGCTTGTTTAGGTATCTTATGCCAGCTTAGATTAGTAAAAATTCAAACCAGAAGTAAACATTATTTTTCTAAAGGTTGAGAATTTACAATCAAAGGAGGAGCCCAGGCAAGTGTGTACTGAAGATCTGGCAATTTTCTAGTTAATTTGTTTAATGTGGATAGCATCCAAGTCTTTTTTTTTTTAACATGTACTATTAAAATTATCTTTCTATAGTATTAATTATGTATTACTAGGTTCCCTCTTTGTGCTTTCTGAATATAGCACAAGAAGTATAGGTATATAATTAAGATTTTAGTAATATTTATATCAATTATAAAATAAATTATACAAATATTATGTATTAAATTCTGTAGATACAATAATGAATTAGAGAAACTACAAATCTAAGTCTTTACATATATATTAACTCATTTATTCCTTACAAAAAGCCTGTAAGGTAAATTTATTATCATCCACATCTTATAAGTGAGAACACAAAGGTCCCAAGATTTGAGTGACTTGCCAAAGATCACAGAGCCAGTTGCTCCGATTTGAATCTAGGTTATCTGGGGCCATGGTCTCTCAGCACTATATTATGCAGCCATCAAATAGAGAGGTATATATCCTTATGAAACTGTACTATTAAAAGTATGAAAAACATGGTGTGAGAGCAAAGGAAGGCATATGTAATTGTGTGGTGGAAGGCAGGGTTAGGAAAGTCTTCTTTGAAAGGTAAGTAGGAATCCACTTAGGTAGTAAATTGGAGGCCATCGCTTGCAGAGATATTAATACATCGTGTGAAAGAACATTCATTTGGGGAACGGGGATATAACTAACAGTTAAATATCACTAGTACACAAAACAGAAGCATGTATTATACATTCACTAACTCTTGTTAATTTATTTTTGCAAGTTCACTGCAAAGTAATTCTTCATATGCTAAATGTATCCTCCTTAGTCTGTAGCCAACAATTTATTCCCTTCAAGTAAAGTAAACGTCCATATTAACTTCGAGAGATAATAACTAAGCAATTGATTGGTGTGCTAGAGGTAGATTACATTTCATCAGGATGGCTAAAGGGACTGGCTGATCATTTCAAATTCCAAGTATTGTGGTTTTACTGAAAAGCAAAATAGATACAATATTTGATTCAGCTGTTGGTCAGTCTAAACTGTATAGAAACAGATAATTCAAAAAAATCATTTTTTACACCCTTATCTGTGGAATCCAATCTTAGAAATATTCTTCCTACAGAACATAGGTCTCTTTGTTTCCACTAGCATTAACTGGTTTTACAATCCCTGTTTTAGAGTTATTTGAGAAATTTTTAAAATACCACACTATGGTCTGTTTTCTCACAGAATCTTTAGTGAAGTAAGTAAGAATGCAAATATAGACAATGCCATAATGAAGTGGCTTCATCTATTATAAAGACAGACTAGCCTGTTAACAATTTTAAAATCTTTCTGGTAGTCCCTCCCATCCTAAAAATCATTGGGGTCTTCTATTTTTTTTAATATTGTATTCTCAATGAAATAGGTTTCTTAAAATGCTTTAGAATTTTCTCTGAGTTAATGTTTAACTAATGCTTCAGTGCATAATTGGTGTCTTAAATAAACAGAATTAGACAACTGAGACTGACCAAATTTCACGTCCGCTTCTCACTACTATCCCAATACTCTATTCCTATTTGAATTCCTTGCCATTTTCCTGGAATGAAACTGGACCTTAATGTTGAAACTATGATTGGGCCTCTTTGTTCCCACCACTATTTCCACCACTCCCCCAATCCTACCCCACCACAACAACTATTTTGCTTGCAATGATTCACACAGGTCTTCCTGATTGATAACACCCAGGCTTGCACTTCTGCCAAGAACCAAAGCTCCTTGAAGATCCAGCTGCTGCACTTACTCATACCCACTGATGAGATCTCAGTACTGATGCCAGACAAACCAGAATCAGCCTTAGTCATGCTCTTTAAAGAGCCCACAGTTTCTGCTACACAGTTCATTCCCCACAACCGCCCCTACACGTCAATTTCACAAAGCCCATTTCAAATGACGCGCTTTGTAGCTGAAAACATACTAATCATGAAAAAATCCCAACATCCTACATGATTCCCACCATAGACTGGGAGCTCTGGGACTCCACTCCTCTACTCTTCAGGGCCACCTACAGCACTGTAGCTGCTCCCTAACTTCCTAGTATACACGTGGTCCCAGCTGCCAGCCATGACAATGAGGTTTTCATGTCATGACCATCTCTCCAATGGGGCTGGACTCAATCCGAACACCTATTTCAGGGACCCTAACTGCCTAGACACCATCTAATGGCAGGGACCCTAAACTACGAACACCCCAGGAGAAGCTCAGATGGAAGGAGCTGCCTTTATCAAGGACCACTTGTAAGAGGGAAGAAGAAATCTGACTCCATATTAGATATGTTCCTTTTGCTTTAACCTTTGTGCTTTGCTGCCTGTGCTTAGTCATGCTGGCTCTGCAACTTTTGTAAAAGAATGTTGCCTATAGCCTGAAATATACAGGACAGTCTATTCTTGGGGCTCTGACCTTTAAGAGTCCATTCCTATAGAGATAAGAAGTTGCAGAATGGAGAATAACATTTGTCTTGTTGAAAGTTTACAGGAACATCATGACCTGACCTGCACAGACAGCTGCAAGAACAGAGGATTCCCACACCAAGAAGTTTGCAACAGCTAACCACGCCCCTCCCTCACCTTGCTTTTAAAAATGCTTTGCTGAAACCCTTCAGAGAGTTTGGGGTTTTTTGGGCACAAGCCACCTGTCTCCTTGCATGGCCCTGCAATACACCTTTAAACTCTGATATTTCCATTTGTTTGGCCTCACTGTGCATGGGGCACACAAACTTGCATTCAGTAACACACTTACTGATGGATATTGTCAGCCTATGATGTTTCCTTTTCAAAAAAAAAAAAAAAAGGTAAGAAGGTAAGAAGGAAAACAGTCTTTCCAGGGCAACTGGAAAGTCTGAAAATGATAAACACCATGATGACTGTATTTTTACATTGAGGTAAGTCCTTCAGTGGATATACCAACATAAAGTTTAAATCAAAAATATAGCTTGATGAGATGCTTTTTTAGAGTTATCTTGTATTAATTTCTAACACCTAAGTGCAGATTTCCTCTTCTGTCTTTTTATGATTTGCATAAAACATGGTTCTGAGTGATTTTACATTAATATTAAAAAACAGATAAGAAGTTAAGTTGCCCTCTTTTCATTATGTATTCACTTCTGCGTAATATTCTTTAGTGGATTTAGGGACTATCATTTAGGAGTACTCTAAAATGCCAATGACAAAAACGAAATTAATTAATCCAAACTTCTCTTTCACTCAGGTGACTATTAATTAAAAAGTCACACTATCTTTAAGAATTTCCTATAGAGGATAATGTCCACTTATTTCTAGAGTGAGAAAAGATTATCTTCTGTAACATGCTAAATTACAAAAATATTAGCTATATGAAATTTTGTCACTTCCGCACATGCTTCTTTTGGGCAATAGACCCTTCCCCACTTTAGAAGAGTCACTTACAAAGAAATCCTATAATATTGTTTTAAGCTGTGTAGCAGGAATACCATATCTCTGAGTTCGTGACAATTTAGTATAGGCCAAGTCTTGTCTATTCCTTGAGCACATGATCCATGTCTGATTTACTTACTTTTTAAAATTTTCCTGGCCCCAAAACACCTAGAGACAGTGCTTTAATACTAAATACTGATGCTGAATTAAAACAGTTAAGGTACTTGAAATGATTTAAGTTCAATATATTACTTTGACTTCCCCGGTTCACAATGTAGCCTCTTTGTAATTGACCCAAATTCCCTAGAGCTTTCAATATATTTGAATTATGTCAAACTGCTGCATCACTAGCTGAGATAAATTTTATTACATGGGATTAATATAAGGAAGTAGATGGGTAAATTCACTGTAAGATATTTATTTATGGATCTATCACATCACATGAAAATGTGAGTTTAAAGCAATTGAGAAAATCTACTATTAAAGAAGAATAAACTCGAACAGACTCACCAGAAAATGTTAAACTATTTTGGTGGATTTTGGTTTTGTCAAATTCTTAAATATGTTTGGCCTAACACATTTCCCTTTAATTCCCTTAATATACTCTGTGGATTTCCACAGAAATGTGAACCGTATGTTTCTGATTCATTTATACTTAACTCATCAACATGTTTGGTAAGAATGATTTCAAGCACAAAGCCTCATGAACAGTTTCTGTGGGCTCTTTTATTTTGGTTAGTAAACAACGAGAACCTGAACCCAGAAATCTTGGGGCCTCATTTAATACTCAAATTCCATAAAGAATGAGAGAGTTCTTAACTGGATCAGGCACACTTTCCCTTTGACGGCTCCTCGCTCCAAATCTTGCAGCTGGGAGGAATTATTTTGATATTTCCCTCTATTTCTCGTCACTTTTATTTTAGAGAGTGTAAGCCTTTGATGGTGCAAAACTTGTTTGAGTTGGGACCAGCTGACACCCCATCAGCTCTGTTTGTTTGTGCAGGATGAGGCTCTAACTGCCAGGGCAGCCTGCTCAACCAGGGAGTCTGAAGAGAAGGCTCTTCTCTCCCAGTAGTAAATTAAAGAGGATCAAGTGGTGTAATTCTGTAATCTCTCACGACCCACCCGCTACAATTTGCTTATCTATAGAGAGAAATTTTTACCTGACTCTCTCCAGGATATGAGTGAACAAGTACAAAATTATCTATTTAATGACTCTTCGTCAAGCTGATAATTCCTCGGTTTTCTCATCTAATCCCAGTATATTTGATAAAGCATGGGGACACATGCATTTCCTTTCTCTACAAACTTGGGAAAGCATACACTAAAGGTCTATGTCTGAGTATTTAATGAAAGGTATTTTGTTCCCACATTCGGCTAGTACCTCTCTGCCATTAGCCTACCATCACGTGGGATTTTATATTTCTCATTAAAATGGCTGACATCTCGGTTTAAGAAATTAGCAACAATACCTCCGGTTCCTCCTCCTTCTTCGTGGGCATTCCTCCAACAGCTGTCATTTTCTAGTTTCCCTGTGGTTTGTATTTATAAAGACCCTTAATGCTCTGTAATACATTTGAGATAATCTGCTTATACCGATGTCTACTTTTCCCTCCACCCACCGCTGCCATGTCCTTCATCACCAAACCCCACTCCTTCCCTGTTACTTCTAAGGACTCCTTTGGTGACAAAATCTTAGGGCTAGAGGCATTCCTTTCTTCTGCTCCTCACTGAAAACAGAAATAAAAATCCTCTGGCTATGAGATATATGTAATTTCTGTAGAAGAAACTTAAAAACAGAGGATTAGCATACTGAAATAAGAATAATCCAAAGGAAATTCCTAGGGAGAAAAACAGCTCTCTTTCATCAACCTTCTCTGGAATTAAAGAGAGATGAAACAGATATGTGTGGTATTTGCAGAAAAGAAAAAAAAAGTGTGGTTTTCAATACAGCACATAAAATGTACCTTCTGAGTTTCATAAATGAAGGCCCTGAGCTTTTCTTTTATCAAACGAGAATGGAAAAAAATTTTATCAGGAAAAATACACAGTGAAAGACAACCATGCGGAAATTGGGTCCTGAGCCACTCGTTTAATAAACATTCCTGGACCAAGGTGTTGTGGAAAATAAGGCACTAGGGATGGAAGTGTTTTACCCCTCATTTATAATCATTAAGGACTTTTTATTTCCTTGCTTACATAAATCATTCTGCCCTATTAAGATAAAAGTCTGAATGGCCTCACTCCACAGTGGGGAGAAGAAGAAATTCCTAGGGCTTCTATATATTATTTATTTTTAACTTCCTCCTTTAAATTTTCTTTTAAAAATATAGTGTATAATGTGAACAATATACTAGTTGAATAGTACATGTATACATTTTACAGATAAATACACAGATATTGGAAGAACAGGCTCAAAATGCCCCTTTGTTTTGTTTTACTAATAGGGATGCAGAATCAAAAACAGGTTTGGAGCCCTGACCTATTAAAACAAATCTTGTCAGACAGAGAAAGATAAATACTGTAAGATAATCACTTATATGTAGAATCTAAAAAATGCAACAAACTAGTAAATATAACAAAAAGAAGCAGGGTCACAGAGATAGAGAACGAACTAGTGGTTACCAGTGAGAAGGGGGGGAGGGCAATATAGGGGTAGGGGAGTAAAAGGTACAAAGTATTAGGTATAAAATAAGCTACAAGGATATATTATACAACACGGGGAATACAGCCAATATTTTATAATAACTATAAATGGAGTCTAACCTATAAAAATTGTGACTCACTATATTGTACACCTGTAGCTTATATAATATTGTACAGCAACTATATTTCAATCAATCAGTCAATCAATCAATTGAATCGAATCCTGAGCTGGTAATTCTGGACCCGACGCACAGCTCCTGACCTGTGACTATTCAGCTGCTTTCCCTTGGACAACTCACTCAGTTCTCTGAATCTCCATTTCAAGGTCCAAAATTAAATTAGATACTGCCTGTGGCAAAATGCCAATTGTATATTGTACACGTGCTTATTAAAACCAGGAACTTGAAATTCATAGTGACTTGCAACTGAACAGGTTATAAGGGTGAATAAGACTGTCATCGAAGAGCTGGGAGTCTAAGAGTAGAAGAAAATTTAAAAGCTTATTCTGTTGTAATCTTTATAATGAGGGCACCAAGAAGGGCTGTCCTACTATCCTAGACAGTTATATGTCGGATACGACACTGTCTCCTCAGGATTTTCCTGTTTTTGAATTTAAAGGCATAGTTTATGCACACAGTGGAGTAAAGTTCTTAATGGCTATAACCTGAAAGCAAATAAAGGCTCAACTATTAAAACTGAAGAAAGAAAATAGTTAACATAATTTAGAGTCAGCTTTGGTTAAGTATTCTTCTAAAACTTCCTTAGTTACATCCTCATATTTCTACCACAGAAAACTTTCTGGGTTGTATGGTTTATTCAAGGCCCATTTTCTTAAAATATTATGATTCATGTTCTTAAATTAAGATTCTTGGATGTGTCCCTTTGGAGTTCGGAGAGTCAGTTCTTATGTTCACCCAACTGACAAGTTCAACCCTCTAATTACACTGCTCAGCTATAAATAATATGGAGTATTTTTCATTCCTTTCCTTTCAAAATTAAAAGATCTTTATGTGACATACCTCTCTTACTATATTTTTGATCTCTTGAAAAAACAAAAACAGTTTTTAATTCATCTTGGATTCCCCAAAGCACCAAGCGTGATTTTTTTGCACAGAGCACGTGCTCAGAACATATATTGAATGAGTGAATGAATGTGAGAGAGGAAAGTAGTAGTACCTTACCAAAATCTAGAAGAGCTTTCCCCAAATGTAATCCTTGTACCGTTTACATCATTCACTCTTCTGAGACTTTGTTTAAACACACTGTAGCGGACTCCACTTCAAGGTGTTGAGTCTCTCATATATTAGTAAGCTCACCAAGAGTTTCTGGGCACGCAAAGTTTGAGAAACACTGACCGGGAGGAACGTCAATTCCTCACCCTTTTCAGTTTCCAGTGAATATCAGGGGTGTGAAGGATGGTTTCAATTCTGAAATTTTTTGAGACCTAAACTTTCCCTTTGCTTCTGAGTTTGTTTTGTTTAGAATCCCACCTGGATGCCCAAGACTGCAGTTTGTCGTAACTTGACAGTAGTGATCTTATTGTAGGGGTGGGGGTTAGGGGCCCACTGAAAGTAGTGACTATTAATGACTACGATGTATTGAGTACTTATGACATGCCAGGTTCTGTTTCAAGCATGTTTTATATAGATGTCTTTATTTAATCTTCATATTAGCCCTTATTTACTAGGTACTATTATTAGGTCCATTTTACAGGTAAGAAAACTGAGGCACCTAAACAGATAAGGAACATACCCTTGGTCACACAATTAGTAAATGGTAGAGCTTGGGTTCAAACGCAGGCAATGTGGTTCTAAAGCCTGCACCCTTAGCCACTAGGCTAAACTGCCTGACAAGAAAAGGTGATAAAGAACAAAGTTCTAAGGAGTTCAAGAAAGAAAGAGACGATCATGCTGCCATAAAAAGAAGACTTCTGAGAAAAAATGAATGCTGTGTGTTTGTGACTCTGAGTGGTTAAAGCCACTGTGAAGGTATGATCTGACAACTTTTTCCTGAACAGCAGTGGCTTAGCTGCTCTCATACCCACTATACCCCAGCCACAAATGTCATTCTTGGAGCTGGTGCCTCTGGTTGATCTCAGTATGAGCTGTCACTCAGGGAACTTGGGTTCTCGATGTAGGGGAAGTCTCAGAGCTATAGGGAAGCTTAGACAAAGGAACAGATATCCAAATGGAACTGGAGATTCCATATACAGCATAAATAAAAATATAATTTTAGGGGAACATAAATTTATATATCTTCACTGTGGACACACCAGAAAGTGGAAGCAAGGAATTTCTTACATGCCTTGATGCCAGCCCAGATTATATGAGACTTAAAGGAATATAGAAAGACTCCAGACCAAGTCATTCTCACCAGCCTCAAGTCATAGTCCTGGAGAATCCAGTTTCCTGGAAGTTGGGAAAAGTCACTCCCTTGGGTTTAGGGTAATTGTACAGCCAGAGTAGGTGATGGCAAGTACTTTACACTTCAGTCCTTTCTAAAGAGGAAGGATGAGGTCTATTCACTTTCTTCTCAGATTAAGACAGGACAGCCCCGGTTGTGATACCGAGTTGTCATCAACAAGAGGGATAATGTCAGATACATCTTTCTGATGCAGCCTCCTGATGCTCTGCTCGTTCCCAATAAGAAATGAGGAACTTTACCTCAGTAGTCAGGGGAAGAGGTCAGTTCAAAAAGGGAACTAAGACCCAGACCTACCTGTGTTAGTGAGACAGACACACAGTTCAAGTCATCAAGCACATTCTGAATGTCTGCTACATGCCAGGCATAATGCTAGTCTCTTATGGGAGAATTTCCTGCAAGTCATATGGAAGAGTATCTCATAGGGCAAAGAGTCATGGGAATATGACAGATCCTGGTCACTAGATCTGGTGAACAAACTCAGGAAAATACATAAAGTAGATCAGTCTTCTGAGGGATGACCTTGAACACTGATTAAAGTCCCATGGTAAGGTTAATAAAAAAAGAAAAAAGGATTTTCTTTCCCTCAACAAGATAGGATAACTTTTCAAAGCAAATCCTAATTATAAAATCGACAAAAGGAAAAGATTTTTCAAAAACTAGGCACCAAAAGTAGCTTTCAGCAGGAATATTTCAGTGTAACTCATCACACATTTAAAATGAAATGTGAGTTATTCACTATCAAGAAAGTTCAAAGCCCTTCAACTGAATTTGTTTGACCTGTTTGACAGCAAAATAAATTCGATGGGTGGTCTGGTTCAGGCACCTGTCCAAGTTCAACCACATTACATTTTCGTAGCATCGACACTTAAGAGCTCCATCCCTGTTGCATCAACAACAGTGCACAGGAACATCTCCCAAACTCATGGCAACTAACATGTTATACAAACACATCTGCTTCATAAGCTAGACTCTGTTGTTTTCCAGAAAACACAAACTCAGCAAATGAAGAAGGGATTCGCATGTTACAACTTAAAGCTCTACCGCTTGAAATACACCACATGGACTTTGGGAGTGAGGATTCATCTCATGTTAGTCAGGATACTTTGCAAAAGCATGAACATCCTTTTCCAGCTCAAATGGCAGAGAAGAAGCTAAAATGCAAGTTTTCTAACTTTTAAACCAGTATATTTTCCATTACACAGCATGCTTCTCAGTTCAATTTTCTGCCTCACTGAAGTCTGTAATAGAGTTATTGAATATCCACCAACTTTTTTCTCTCTCTTTAATATTTAAGGTGTGGCCAATAGATCATATAACCTAGATGTGGGCGCACAACTCTGCCATTAACTCGCTGTACTGAACAAATCACCTAACTTCATGCAAGTCCATTTTTCTAGCCTACAACTATATTGACTAAATTGAAGGGGCTTTGAAAGGATTTTAAGAGGAGGCTTGCAAACTATAAGCACCATGCAAGTATGTTTGTATTAATAACAATAATCTCCCTGAGGTTGAGGATTCTATACACATTTGTTCAACTAAAGTACCTTGTGTAGAGTAGTAACAGTAACTGAACATTATTAAATACTTGCTATGTGTCAGGCACTGTTCTAAATACTTTACTTGTATAAACTGATGGTTTACCACAAGCCTACACCGGAGTTCTTCTTCTTCTTTTCATTCGGCATGTATAATATCTGAGCCTCAGAGAGATAAATGGGGGAACTGAGATTCCAGCCCCAGAATCCCTATTTCATGACCACTAATGCATAAGGTATACATTATAATTAATAGCACTGGACCAGGGGCCAGCAAACCTGCACTGTTTCTGCTTTAGGGACTTCCTAGCCAGAGTAAAACACCTGCTAAACTCACTGATGAGCAATGTGTTCTTTCACAAGTCTGTGAATCCTGCATCACCCACCTATCTCACTGACATGCATTGAGTCTCAAGGAGAAAACACATTTTATACAAGTGTAAGGGGCTTTCAACAATATTTGTTAAGAAACAAATGATAGCCTTGCATAGATAGCTAGACTAGTTTGCTCCTCTCTCTTATTTTCCCCTTCTTTGGTCTAGTCTAGTATGTAGTGAATTAGGTTTAGCTATCAGAGTAGAAGCTGCTGTTTATGTGCCCATGTATGGAAGAGTCAGGAGACCTTGGAAGATTTAACGCAAGGTCAAAGATCTTGCTGTGGGTCCATCCAATAATTCTATCATGGAACATGCAAGGCCCAAGGGATGGCTCCATTGCCAGATCACTTCCTGTGCTATATCCTGAGGCCTCGACATTTTTGGCTACTCATCCTAGCAGACCTTCTCCTCTACAGCTGCTCTGGCTGACCACTTTTAAGATGTGAAATGATGCAAGCCTGAGACATTATTATTACCACTTATAGTGGACTGAATATTATTCCCCCCCAAATTAACATCTATCCAAAACTTCAGAATATTACTTTACTTGGAAATAGGGTCTTTACACATGTAACTAGTTAAGGATCTTGAGATAAAATCCTCCTGGATTTCGGGTACCCACTAAATCCAATGACCAGGGTCCTTATGAAAGAAAGGAGAGGGAGACTTGGGCACAGAAGACACCCAGACACGGAGACAAAGAACAGAAACGAAGGTCATGTGACGACAGAGGCAGAGATTGAAGAGCTTCTGTGCAAGCCAAGAAACACCAAGGATGGTTTGGAGCTACCAGAGGCTGGAAGAATCAAGGAAGAATGATTCCCTAGAGCCTTAGGAGGGAGGATAACCCTGCTGACATTTTGATTTCAGACTTCAGGTCTTCAGAACTGTGAGAGAAAAAACTTTTGCCTTTTTAAGCAATTCAGTTTGTGGTAATTTCTTGCAATGGCCCCAGGGAACTAATACACCACTTATTTGCTTATTCTATAAAGAATTAGAAAAGGTCTTTCAATGGGTTTAGAATTCACTGAAGAATCAGAGATTCTGACTCTTGAACTAAATTAAAACTTCTGTAAATCACACTCTATGTGGGGAGAAAATTCTATTAATCACACTCTACATGGAGAAAACAAGTCATTACTGGCAACATTTATTTTCACTTTCGATGGTCCAATAATGAGAACAAAATCTACTTATAGTTGGGGGACTTTTTTCTCTTGTGTAGCATACTTCCATGCAATTATAAAATAGCATGTTATTAAAAGACACAGTCTATTAAAAAAACCTTAAGGAAATATTTTAGAAAACAATGAATTCCAAAAATATAAGAAAATACTGTCATATTTCTGCCATCAAACAACCATTTCCAGAAATATTTTCATTACTCTTGGTTACTAGTGATCTATCTAGCCCAGTTTTAAACCTATTATATAGTAAAGTTTATTTAAAATATTCATTAATCCACATTTTTCCACAACCTAAATAACTAGGGACCATCAAAGATGATTTTTTATAACCTGCTTTAACTGGGCTCATTTACGCACTTTTGACTATTTTGTCCTAGACTATTATCCAAAGTGTAACATATAAGAGACCCCAAATTTTAACTTCGTAGGAAAAAAAAAAAACCTGTAAAAATTTTTATGCTTTTCACTCAAAGGTAGTGCTCCCAGCATGGTGCCCGCTACCCATGTGCAGCTGTGACTGAAAAAACTCAAGGTGTGATTAAACAGTCTTTTTCATATAATCCTCCCTTAAAGGTTTTTTAATTGGAACACAGCCACCATTAACAGAGCCTGTTCACCAGAAGTCTTTGCTCCAAGTGACGAAAAGGAGCCACCCAACTTCTGACTCCTTCATGCCAGGCTGATGCTTGCTACTGCCATCTCTCAACAGTGCACTGCTCTGTCACACGTCAGTTTTAATAAAGCAAATAACATGATGATAACTATGTTTACAAGCCTTTGACACTTGGTGGCTTCATAAGAACCTTATTTTTTCACAGCACAAACAAGAAGCACTGGGGCGGATCTTCTCAAGTGGAAAACTCTCCTGTGTACACATGCCCGTCTCTCCCCATCCCCACACAGCCCCTCCTTTTCAGTTTCCCCATATCCTCAGCTATAGGATTATTTTCTGGTGTACTAGCCCAAGAACTCGACCACCAGGAAATTCCCTCCTTTCACCTCTTAACAGAAGCTGCCTCCGTTCTTGTCCTGGTTCCAGCTCCTATCACCTGAGCCTTCTAGAGGACACTCCTGGGCATGCACTCCTCCCCTCTGGAATCCCTTCCACAGTCTCCATCGAGCTAAATGTGCCTGAAGCATCACTCTCTTCATGGCATTCCCCTTCTTAATATTTTGTTATGGTTCCCAATTGTCCACTAGATTCAGTGTTAATCCCATAATGGGTTTTCAAACCCCACTATAATGTAATTCAATTTATCTGTCGATCTGGCTTGTTCTTGTAAACTCCAGGACAGCAGTGTTCCCACTGCTTCCTTTCCAGCTGGACCCCCCCCCCCCGCCCCCCGCCATTCTCTAGGCCTCATGATGACTCTTTCACCCTGTCCCCAGTTCTTCTTTAATGCTGGGCACAGAATGTCCTCCCTCTTCCCCACCATTTAAACCCTACCCATTCTTGAAGATCCTGCTCAGTCTACTTCTTCAGGGAGTCTTCTCACACTACTCTACTCTACACAGTAATACTCCACCTCTGAAATAATTAACTCTCAAAGTCTTTTATTATATGTAGCTTCCTGTCCTTCTATCTCTCTCAGTACCTCATTCTCACGAAACTGGCTCAGACACCTTGTTGGGGACCTGCAGGCTTTATCCTCTCATTATTTTTCTGGTCTACCTGCCCTTTCTTAGTTTAATACTGTCCCCACTTACCCTATACATTATTACATTCTCATCAATTCAATCAATAGTCCCATCTCACCTTGACCCTCTGCCTTGCCAACTCCAATACAAGATTATTAAATTGTTCATTTCTTCAGGGTCTTTTTAGTACCTACTGGTACAAATTTGATGACGACATAGACTAGCTCCTTTAAATTTTCTATATGGATTTATGGCTACTTAACAATTCTTCCCCAACCTTACCCAGCTTCCTTTTCCTTTAAGGCTTTATAGATTTTCTTAAGTCCTTAATCATTTTCCTACTCTTTTCATTCCTAGAAAATGTCCATTACTATGTACAGTCGTGCTTGGCTTCACTATCCCCACACTCAGATTTGCCTATATTCTTTTCTAGTCTTAGAGGAAGAGCATCTCTACTCTGCCCGCGTCTTGCTTCCTTCCCCTTCCGTCTTTGAGTTCTTGTTCAAGCCATTGTTCCAGTTCTCCCTCTCCTGGATTCTCTTGTCAATTTATAATATGCTCAAATCACCCCCAAATTTTCAAATACCCCTTTTCTCAGCTCTGTCTCCTTCTTGACTTTACAAGTAAACTTTTTAAAGACTACACTTGCTGCACTCACTTTTTTACTCCAGATTCCCAAACTGAGTCACAGAAACTGGATGCCTAGCCCTGCTGCTCCACAGAAAATGCTCTCCAAAATGTACATATGTACATTAGAATACTATTCAACCACAAAAAAGAAGGAAAGCCTGCCATATGAGACAACATGGATGGACTTTCAAGGCATGATGCTAAGTGAAGTAAGTCAGACAGAGAAAGACAAACACTATAATCCCTCTTATATGTGGAATCTAAAAACAAACGAACTCATAGAAAAAGAGATCAGATTTGTGGTTACCAACTTCCAGTTATAAGATAAATGAGTACTGGGGGTGTAATATACAACATGATGCCTATAGTTAACATTGCCGCATGGTATATTTGAAAGTTGCAAAGGGAGTTAAATCCTAAAAGTTCTCACCGCAAGGAAAAAAAAATTTTTTTCTGTATCTCTATGAGATGATATATGTTAACTAAACTTATTGTGATAATCATTTTACAATATATATGTCATTATTCTGTACACCTTATACAGTGCTGTATGTCAATTCTATCTCAATAAAACTGAAAAAAAAAAGTTGCTGGTCACCTCCCTCCTACCTACCAAATCCAGTGGCCTCATTTCATTCTCATATAGCACCCACGGGTATTTACCTAAATAACTGTCTCAAAATAACTGTCTTCTCTGCTTTCATGACATTCCTCCATACTTCCTTCTACCTTCATGATTCCTCCTGAGAGGTTTTCCTGATTTCTCTTCTTTGGCCTAGCCTTTAAATGTGGGTCTTTTAAAGAAAAATTATTCTTAGTTTCTCTTCCCTCCTACTACTAATTTTCTCTAAAAGTGATTTCTTCAATTCCTATGGTTTCATCTGATTCCTAGACACTGATGACTCCCAAAATTTACTTCCACCCTCAATCTAAGCTTTAGACCCATATTTCCAACAGTCACCAACTTCTGCTGACACCTCAAATAACCTGGGAAAAGCCAGACTCACTATCTTTATACTTGCTCCTTCTTCTATATCCTTTATCTTTGTTAATAACTTCACCAGAACACTTGGAGACAGTCATTTTAGACTTTTTCTTTCATCTCCAAGTCCAGTGGGTAACCCAGTCCTAACCCATTCCAACTTCCCAATCTGCCCTCACCTCCATCCTGAAAACCACTACCTAAATTCAGGTAATCCCTGTCTCTCTCTAGTCTATTGAAAAAGACTTCTAATGAGTCCCTCCCTATAGCCTCTTTCAATCTACCCAATATATTGTCCCTTAAGTTATTTCTGTGTTGCCAGAGCTATCTTGTTACATATATGACCACGTCACTCCTCTATTTAAAACGAAGAATCAGCTCGGATCTGAGATACGTTTCTAAAAGGTAGTTTGTCCTTTGTGTCTTCCCAAGTTAAAATATGGTCTACATATACAGGCTGGTTGAGAAGACCAGTGTATAACTTTGGCCATGTGGGTTTTACTTGAGAGATGCTTCCTATTTTCTTCTGCTGCTCAAAGTACCAGGTGACATCTGTGAAACCATTTCTTCCTCTTTCCAGATGCAGTTTGCTCTGCTCCAAAATGAGTTTCTCCATGTCAGTGGTGACATCCCATCTTCATTTGCCTGCTCTTGCAGTTTCCTTGTACTTCAAGGAAACCGTGGTTAAGTGATGGAATGTGGGCTTCAGTGACCTTTCTTAAAGATGTCTCATTTATTTCTATAGAACAGTCTTTCCACTTGGCATAAAAATTAATGTCTCTTTTATAAATACTGGCTGAAATTGAAATGCCCAGTGTCCTGGCTTTCCATCTAGAATAAGATTATGATTAGGATCAAAAGGACTCACCTAATTGAAGACGGCTCTGGATTTTTTAGATTATTTTAGAAGACTTCCTATTGTTATTTTGCATTTTACACGTGCGAACAAAGCTATAACGCCAATTAAAAGCTGCTTCCGGTTTACTCTGACTACACATGAAGGTGCTTATTTGCTGTCAGTGCCAGCCTGGGCATTAACCAAGTCTTGATGCATGAATCTCCCCGCCCCCACCACCAACAGCTGTGGCTGGGAGAATTTAAGCATATTTTTCAAGCCTTGTGTAGGATTTGTAAAGGTTCTTCTACTCTACCTCCCAATGTAAAGCATTACTTCACAGAAGACTGAAAGCCTTATTTTATGTTGATTTTTAAGCCTTTCACACAACATAAATATAAAAAGCTTTATCTGAGTTTACTTGTACTGTCTCACTCAAGACGGATCTTAAAAATGCTTTAAGAATCTCCCCCTTGCTCGTCACGTGTTAGGGTGTGTGTGAGAGCAGGAAAGAAAAAGCCAAGGATTAAGTTTGTTTATCTTAAAATTTTTAGCTTGTCGTCAATCATTTCATTTTAATGTGCTACATCATGCTACAGTAATTGTTTTAACCCGTTTCCTGCTGGCCATACCAAACCTTCTGTGAAATCAATTTCAAGTTTTTCTTTTGAAATTTTTCTCCAGAAAATAAGGGAAATAAAGACTTGAAGTGATTATACAAATAATTACAGCAAAATCCAACTATTTAAGTAGAGTTTGAACATATTTTTCACTACTGGCTCACAATTTTTAGCATATTTGTCATGCGAGGCACTGGGCTCTATGTATTTTGCAGCATATAAAAACACCTATATTAAATGGGTCAATCAGTTCATTAACTAATTAATTAACTTCCTGCTTCACTTTTTCTCTAATTACATAGCTGTTAATATTTGTTTAGGAGAGCCAAACATGATATAATCATTTTCATGAGCTATTATTCCATGTTATAGAAGTTCTGTGATACAAAAATCACACAATTATAGTATCCTTTAAAAAAAAAACACAACCCTTCCCCCATCCAAAATTTAGGCCAATATAAACTTGTCAGAGTTCTCCCTCTCAATTTCATACCAGGGCGTGGTGCTACACAGCTGGGGAGCTGAGCTAATAAGTGTTGAAAAATGAAAAATGCTGCTTTATGCCATCACATAAACTGGCGAAAATAATACTTTTACCTCAACCCCATTTTTGACAAACAAATGCCAAAATGTAGATGCTGTAAGAATGAAACTTTGTGGTATTAGACTTGTGGGACAAACGGGTCTTGTGGGATTTTCTTTTTATTGAATACTATATGTAATAAGAAGTGGCATAACATTTATAAAATCTAATCACTTTTTGTTCCTTTTTGAACCTCAAAGCAGTCATTTCCAGAAAAGCTGTTGGAAACACTGCCTAATGATCTATTTATCCAGTAGCGAAACAGGATTATCCCTTTTACAAGGAGACTGAGCTTTCCCTAACAATATAAATACTGTAATATGAATGCACACTTTGAGGATTTTGAGGAATACCATGCTCAACAAACATCGAACAACTACACAGAATGCAGAGTGAGGCTAAGTGCTCCCATGTAATTTACATTCAATACTGAAATCAGGATCCAGCTGATTTTCTTGGGCTGCTATGTTTCCTATCTGATGGCTATTCACTCATTCTCACTTACTCGCCATTCATTCAGCACTCAATCTGCAAAGATCTGGTATAGGTTTACCATGTCCAAGTCACACAGGCCTACTAAGTCATGAGAATTTCACAATTATAGCAAGATGGCCCAAACTGATCATGAGGAGAAATCCCTTCATTCAGGGGCTAGGAATCAACCTGATGGAGCCAGAACAACGTAAGCAAGGAAAGAGAGCCAAGAGCATACACTGTTAGGGTACATTCCTTCCCCACAGAGAAGCACTGAACTTCAGTGAAGAGAGGAGACAGAGCAGCTCACGACCCTCTCCTAAGGCTTCTAGGTGTTGTTAGGGTCCAGTGGCTGGGAATTTCTGATTATATTTAAAGAACTGTGATTGTCTATTCTATACATGCCTTCCCTGATTTTCCATAGCTAGAAACATATTCTTTCCTCTGAACTTATTATAATTGTATCTGTAACCTTCTTATAGAAGTTACTAGTATGTATCTTACGTTATAGATATGTATACCTCTTGTCTCACTACAAAATGTAAACTCCTAAGGGTAGGACCGAAGTCTGACGTATCTTTCATTCACCAACAGTATTTAGCATGGTGCATTTTGAATATTCTGCCATTTGGTTGAATAAATGTCCTCAATGGAGTCAAACAATACATAATCCAATACTCACAGCATCAGATAATACTTACTTCATAGTAAATAAAGACAAAAACATAAATACTAATTGAGAAAACTGAAAAGCATGCCTAATATTTGGGAGAAATACTGTTTAGGCAGTCTAAATCATGTGCCGATCAATACGTGATAGGAGAAATGAGGGAACTCTGATTACAGTTTTTAAAATGTGGAATTACATGAAGAAGCCACTGAAAAGT